>NC_135505.1:123438930-123548930 GCF_052857255.1 Amblyomma americanum
ATGGCAGGGTGTAGGTTAGAGTAACAACCCATAAGTTCCAAGCCATCCTCAAACCAAAAATAGGCAACATTAAAGGAAGCTGTTCCTGGTTGTTCCGATACTCAGGCTAGAATGATGAAAACGGTTAACCCGCCTTTTTTTGTTTCCTTTTCATTTCGGTTCTGCTGTGGCTGAAATTTTGAATTCATTTCAAGCTCGTGGAAAGCTGGGCTGTAAAACGGTAGCAAAACAGACTGACAAATATAGAAAGAGTCGCAAATACGGGCCTGTCTTCTAGGCTAAAAACATGTTGCGACCCGCAGTGGACAGAAACCATAGGCCTTCCCGGATGCCCGCTCCCGTAAGCAGCGGTTCGCAAAGGCTTCTCTCCTTGCCGAGATGCAGTCGCAACCAAAAAAGCAGAAGGCGTGGGGAGGGGAGCACGGCAAAAAATAATGCACAAAACCCGAAGCGTAAAGCATTGAGCCAGACGAATGTACTGGCGGGCGCTTCTAAAAGAAACCGCGATATTGATCTCATACCCGACCTAAAGGTTACCGGAGAGTTCTTCATGCGGGCTTCGTAAGCATGAGACCGCCCACGGCGCTATTCCTATGAAGCCTGACAGGCCGGCGTCTTGTCGAGAATGGAAACGACGGGATGTGAAAAAAAAAAGAAACTAAAGTGATATGTTTTCCAACCTGGAAACAAATATATGGCCCACTGTGATATAAAAGGGACAGAAAATGGCAACCTTTTTTCATATTTCTCTGCCGTATTGTGTTCATGCGAAAGATATATTGAGGCAGGGTGTGAAAGGCACTGTGGGTTGGTGGTTTGAGCAGAATACTGCTCTGGGCAACCAGTCGAAGGTACTTTAGGTATCCCTATTTTGTAACGTGTGGGTGTTAGTGCCTCTGTGGCAATATGCCTCAGATCATCTGCCTATGCCTTCATGCATGCCCTTTACTCACTGGCATATACGCTTTCATACGTAGGCGAGAGAAAGATAGCGACATTAAAACCGCGGCTGTCGAAGAAAGGCGCTTCGCCTCGATTCCTTTATTAACGGTTCAGTAACACACCATGCCTAAGTACCGGCTTGGATTCACTTGGCTTCATTTCGATTAATCACTGGGGCTGTTACGTCGAGCCACACGAGGCTGGTATTTATTGCGCCCGGGGGGCTTCAAGGTTGCCTCGCCGAAAATGTCGCGCCGCTGAACCCGCCAAATATCCCCGCTTGCCAGTAATCTTGATTTTGCTATCCTCATGATTCTGTTAAACACACAGCATGAAATTATGCAGGAAAGTATGCAGGATACAGAGGATTGGTTTCAGAAACCCAAACAAGTTGCAAACTCCTATCTAAATGGTACACAAAGTATTTATTCATTTTGTGACCCGAGAGAATTATACGCGGTTAGTGAAGCAGGTCGAAAGATAGCGCTAAATATTAAAGATAATTTATTTTTGGGTCGAAGAAACGCGACTTTTTTCAATTCTTAGAGTTGGCGGCCAGCAGTACTCAGGATTACTGGATGAAGCAATTCTTTCAAATATGTCGAAATACTTACTCTAAGTAATGAAAAATAAACTAATTGTTTTCACAAGCGCGGCAAAGTTTCTGAGACGATTCCTGCACCACTTTAAGCCAGTTTCTCAGGTAGGAGTATCTCTTTATTCTCCGAATATGAACAGAATGTGTAACTGTGTGGCCTGAACAATCTACAAGTAGCTTGTTCGGAAGCAAACTAAGCTGTTTGTAAACATGTCCAAAATGCGATACTTAGGTCACCTACATGCGATTTTCTGAATAAAGTTAGGAAAACGCACAGCATTTGCATTCACTTCTGACTCACTAAATAAAGGATGGTTGGCTTAGAGAAGCACGAAGCATAGAAAGATAAATCGGCACAAATGCAAACGTTGTAACTGCAACGCTTAAAATGTAAATTCAAACTCCGTCTACTTTGACTCGCAGCTTAAATAACACGAAAGTTGCAGCGAGAATCATACACTTAAGAAAGGTAATGACATGGGATCGCTTGCACACTAAACTCACCAAGCTGTTAAGACAACGCTTGTTATTTTGTCTGTACTGTGGAAATACTATGATCTCATAGGGAGACCTGCAGTGTGACCAGGCAGAGCAGTTGCCGAAACGCTTCTGTAGGGCTATCCCGCCTGAATATTTACACCACTGCCACCACCTGCAGCGGGACCAGACAGTTTCAGAATCCGGAAAATCTGCAAAAACCTACTAATATGTGTTCTAGTTATATCCGCCAGTGGCTCTGGTGAAAACCTAGTAAATTGTCTTCTTGATAGTAGATATCACTGACAGGTTGTTTACGTTCGGAAATCTCTTATTTACCGCTATAGTTCACGCCTGTTCTCTCCAACAGATCCCGGTGTTTCATTACTTCGTACTTGTTAAAGAAGATTCTTATATAGCTCCGTTACACAGAACCCAACATGCGCTCGTCCTAAATTGCTTCAGCATGATTACTCTTCATTCTAATCATCAACTTTATGTGCAAGAAAACTTGTATTTCAATGCCTTAATAGGAAAGAGAAAACAAAACACTGAGGTTTCCCACACGCAAACGGGAAATGATGCATCAAATACCGGCTTCTTTCCGAGTGCAGCACAAAGCCGACAGCCGTATCGTCGTCAAGACGAATCCTTCTTTTCGATTCTGAGGCGTTGTTATAAGGAACACAATCTTTGGGCGGCCTCACTCTAAAAACTAGGCCGCAAAAGTTCAGTGGCTGCAAAGAGCAAACGCCGAGGGTTGAACTGAAGTCTCTCTTTAGACCTGCAATTCTGTGCTTTGTACAAGCATCGTGAAAAGTTTTTTTAGAGCAATCATCCCTCGGCTCTCTAGTGGCCATGCGCACTCCAATGCCAACTGCCTTCGTTTCTCTCTTCCCTAGCTTACTTCTGCTATGCTAAGCTTTCTGTGCATGCACAAGCTGCTTCAGAGAAAAGCGAGCACATTTCAGCAGCACCATCAGCGCGCAAAAGACACATCGCCCGTGTCCGTATGCGGTGAACAGGCTTGCAATAGTCGCGCAGTTTGTAATATAGTACGGCGTTGGGAGCATCATGCAATTAGTACACGAAGGTACGTGCAGGGTCGGTTAAAAGTTTCTAGGCCACAGGGTCTGCTCTTGAGCAGCATAGTCGGGCAGTTAGGACACCCGCAAAGCTCATAATATCAGTAGAGGGTAAAAGAAGCGTTGTTCTAACCTCTTACAACCTTGACAGCTTAATCGACATTTTAAGTGCAAGGATATATCGAAGAAAACCGAACCCAGTGGCCTGAGAACTTCAGACCAACCCGGTACTTTTCCTATGGCACCTTGCGAAACAGTTTTGCCTCACACAAAATAAACTACTCTCGTCGACCGCAGAGGAAGTAGTCGGCTATTAGCAGATGATCCTAGGTAAAAGCACGTCTCCCTCAGGTCCGATCTAAAGCAACAGACCTATCGCAGTGCATAACCACAGTCATAAGAAATTTTACCGTGATGACAGACGCTTGTACGCCCAACCTGCAATTCCATGGTTGGTGTGCCACAGCTTTAATTTGTCTCTTTCCTCTCCCTAGCCCCCTCTCCCATAGGCAAAGTGGTAGCATTGGGCGACGGAGCCAGCTATAGAAAATAAAATAACAGGGACCACGTTAAAAGACAGCTAGAGAGCACAGTGGGTTAGGGAACCAGCGCAACCTAATGATATCCCAGCAGAAATTGAAATCCAGGAGCAGAAATGGACATGAGCAGAGCAGGTAAAGCCAAGAGCAGATAAGCAATAGTCTCTAAACAGGATAACTTTCAAGAGAAGGCGAATGTAGCGGGGGCGGCAGAGTCATGGAAGAGATGCGATAAAAAAAAATTGCGGAGATAGCGGGGAAGCCGCTGGTGCAGGACTCGGCTACTTAGAGATCAATGAAAAGCATATTTCTCCTACAGGCGACCCAACCTGGCTGATGATTATGATAGATGATAAGGACGGTAATCATGATGATGATTGCTGTCTTTTACTGCGCTTGTCCCCTTGCCCCCGTAGTAAATAACATCTATGCCCACTCGAACCGCGCGACAACAGTTTGTAGCCGTTCCTTTTCTCACATATGACTCGCACCTGAAGCTCCAAGAGGACTATCTCTTGAAACCGTGGGTAAACGAGGGCGTTTTTGCCTTCGACACATCACCACGCCTCCCCCATTTAACCAGGAGAAAGCCCTCGATATATCCACCGCTCTAAAATTTTCATATTTCGTACTAAAGCATTACTTGAGAGTAATAAATCCAGCAAATTTTGCATTTGTACCTACCGGGCATGTGACTGTGCTATGTACTTTTCTTCCCCTTCTAAAGATCAGCTTAGACTTCTTTTCAAGGTGACACGATAAATAGACCTGACAGAATAACAAATTTTACGGCATGGGACAGCTAGAGGGCTGCGCAGCTTACGTAATGCACTGAACATGAAGAAGTACCTTTAAGTTGCCTAAGCCCTTTGCGATCAGTCTAAAGTGCAGCCTTGTAGAGTGAATCTGCACAAAAAAGAACAGAACTCAACGGACATCTTTCGCAAGTCTAGTCACGTTTTTTTTTTTTTATGCGATTGAAACACTGTTCAAAGGCTTGCTCGGCTCTTTCATGTTCTTTACGGCGAGACTACGCGCCAGAGGCGACGCTTTTTAGTCACGGCGGAAAGCACGAGACTTTGGTTGCATCATGAGGCCTTCCAGTTTTTCCATTAGACATTCTTCTTTCTGAAGTCTAGTCCTGAACGAAGGTAGTGTTAAGCTTTTTTGCCCTTCTTCCACTAGACACCGTAGAGTTCAGAAGTTGTTATATTTCTTTCAGATAAAGTGCGCAGTGAACTTTTATTAAAGGTGCGTTATTTCTTGTAGCAACCATGAATTTGAAAACCTTGTGAAAAGGCTAATGGTTTTCAAAATATATTTTGGTAAAGTGGCTCTGTGTCTCAAGTTCTAAGGGCAATCTGGACCGTAATTAAACCGAAGGAATGGTTGGAATACTTGCATAAGTAACGCATGGCTAAATATACCTCTAACGATACAAGGAGTAACGGATTGCCTCTTTTGAGGAGTGGGATGCCGAGAGCCGAATTCCAGTCGAAGAGTACCTTAAGGTTTTGATGATGATACTGATGAACTTTAAAGTCACAAGGGCAGCTTTGGCTAAAAAGCGCCGTGGCAAAAAAATGTTCTTGGCTACACAAAGTAGGGTCGAAGACCTATCTCCCAATCATGTTTTCCCACAGAGCACCCGAGCTTAGGTCAAGGGAAAGCTTGTGCCCATTGTAAACAAGTGAGTTTATGAAGGCACTGGGAACCAAGCCCGCAAGTCCTACATAACAAGCCGATGCTCAGACGACAAGGCCACCACGGCAGTATCTGAGGAATATGGAAAGAAAACAATAACAACGGAGTCCTGCAGCTGCTCTGATAAAATCATTTCTTAAATGTTTCTTTCTAATGAGGGAGATCATTCAATAATTCAAAAGTACAAATCAAACTGTGAAAAGTGAAGACGAAGGAAAAGACTGAATGGGAGGTCGAAAATTGACAAGCAGTTTAACAAGAAAAACAAAATTGATAATTAGCCAGCTAAAAGGGGTACTACAGGTAAATTAAGCAATGATTGAAAGAGAAAAGTAACTGGCACAGTTTTGAGAGAATGGAAGTACATGAAACAGCACCGAAAGAGGCTGATTGACGCAAGCTTTATGTGGCAAATATTTCAATTTTTAGACAGTATGCCGGGCTAGTAGCCATATAATGTTTTTTTTTTAACTAATGTATCACCGATGAACACCCGATTCAATCTTCATTGCAGCGTCTAAGAAGCCCATTTTATCGCTCTGCAGGCGAGTTACAATGGCCAGTTTTTGTGAAAATGCTGAATTACCCTACAGTCGGCCACATCCACGAAAAAAAAGGTGAAAACTTTGGTCCTGATTTTGAGTCCTCACACATATGCACACAGTGGCGGGGAGTTGCAATGTGAAGGGTATTGCCGCGAATATTTGCAGTGTTTATTCGTTTTTCAAATCTGCCGCGACACCACCTTATCGCTTTGTTTGCGACGCAAGACGCGACTAGATTTATCTCGATTGATCGCAGCCAGGCAAAGCTGATTCTACGTTGTTCCGGAATGTTCTAGTAACTTTGCGCCCTTTATCTCGAATGTTCGCTATCAGCTTTAAATTGAGCACGGCCGACAGCGGCGGGCATTCTGTTCGACGACCGCCAAGCACGCTTGTCGCTTCGCCGCCGCCGAGTGATTCAGTCCATTTTGGGTGCAAGTCAGCCCAATAAACAGTTCTTTTAGAAGATCCTTTCGTCCGTCTTCATCGCTGCTTCGACTGCCGTCACCACTACGTGACATCTGGTGGAGGTGCGGGGTAGCCTTCCATGTTCCGGACGCCCCCTTCAAGTCGTGAAGCCAGCCCTGAGCGCTTCGCACCCGAGGACGAGCCAGCAGCTCAGCGCGCCAGCCGACGTCTCCAGGGAGAGGAGCCTGAGTTCGGGAAACTGCCGGACCGCACAAGACAGCGAAAAGACGCGGCTACGAGCACCGCAACCTCGCCGAAGATGTCGACACCGATCATACTGCAGCAGCCGCGGGTGCCGCCAACTTTCAATGGATCCCTAGGCGAAGACCCTGAAGAATGGTTGGATCAATTTGAGCGCGTGGCGTCATTCAACAAGTGGGATGATGCGGCAAAGATTGGACACGTTTTTTTCTCATTGGATGGCTCCGCACGCACGTGGTACGAAAACTACGAGTCGTCCCTTACGACATGGGAGCTATTCAAGAGAGAACTATTGAAGGTATTTACCAGTGTCGTGAGGAAAGAAAGAGCCGAACGACTCCTCGAGTCCAGGATCCAGCTTCCGAATGAGCCCGTCCGCAGCTACGTCGAGGAGATGAAGCGCCTATTTCGCCGCGCCGATCCCGGGATGACCGAGGAAAAGAAAGTTCAGCTCTTAATGCGCGGCGTAAAAGAACAACTCTTTGGCAGCCTCGTCCGTCAGCCGCCAAAAACGGTCGAGGAATTCATGCAGGAAGCCTGCACGATTGAGAAGACCCTCGACGTCCGAGCTCGGCAGTACAACCGCCCTTCCTCTGCCTATGCAATCCGTTCGGACACGCCGGCCACCACCAGCGACAGCTTGCGGGACGTTATCCGCGAAATCGTCCGAGAGGAGCTACGCCGATTACTGCCATCCTCCCCACAGCCACAAGCATCGACTCTGATGGACGTGGTACGGGAAGAAGTGCAACAGGCACTTGGCACCCCGACGGCCACAGAACCCCAGGCCATGACCTACGCCGCTGCAGTAAGGACTGCTCAGCCCCAACGACAACCCCCACGTCCTCCCCGAGATGAGCCACTTGGTCCACAACGCCGCCTCCCAGCCCCCGCCCGCCCAGCCTATGACCGACCCTCAAGCCCCAGGAAATGCGACGCCTGGAGGACTTCCGACAACCGGCCGTTGTGCTTCCATTGCGGTGAGGCCGGCCATATTCTTCGTCACTGCCCGTACCGACGTATCGGTCTTCGAGGATTTGCCGTTAACGCCCCACGACCACGCTTCGGACAACGTCCGCACGAAATCGACGAGTACCTGCGTCGAGAAGAGTACACGCCGAACCGCTTTTCGCGCTCACCATCGCCGTCAACCTCGCGCTTTGCGTCGCCACGCCGCAGCTACGCAGCCGCGGTACGAGGAAGGTCGCCCAGCCCCCGTAGGGGAAACTAAAGGCAGCAACCTCTGGAGGTGAGGTTGCTCACGAGCTAAACGCCGAAGATCCTCCACCGACCACGCCCCATGAAGACGCTGCACCCGCGACGCCGCATGAAGAACCGACACTCGCTGCACCGACGCCGCACACAATGAGAACCTCGACCACGACGCAAGCTACCTTGAAATCGACGCCGCCACCCAGAGGAGCTTCGACCACACGCCCAACCCGTGACTCGCATACGCGACGAAGCCGTGACCCGACGCCGAGAGCGACATGCAATGCAAGAGCCAGGACCTCCGACCTAGAAGTGACTATCGACGGCCGGAAAGTTACCGCTCTAGTCGACACAGGAGCCGATTACTCGGTGATGAATGGAGCATTCGCTGCGCAGCTCAGAAAAGTCACAACCATAGAATGTGGCTGTCGAGGACATGGTCCAGCATCTCCTGACGGCCTCCCTGCTTGCCTACCAAGTCCCGGGGGCTCCGTGACCTTCACATGTCTCTAAGGGTGTAGCGTCACATAATAAGAGCAATTAGTCCACACATGTCATAGCATAGGCCATAGCAAGGATTCAACCGCCCCTCTCCCGCTCCTAAAATAAATTCTATGAGAGTCGAGAACGGCATCGCGCCGAAAGTATCACCTATTTAGCTCTAAGTCAACTTCTCTTAATATGGATTGTGCATTGCTGAGCAAGAGGCTCGTCATTGAAAAAGCTTCCGTCATTGAAAAGTGTTCGGAAGCAACAGAGCTAAGGAATATGATAAAAAGAAACTTTCACCTGGAGATATATTCATCCAAGTGAAGACATCGCAGAAATTTGACACTCTACTAAACCAACAGAACCCGGAAGACCTGCATATTTCGGTTACACGCTCACAAGTCTCATTAGCGTCTAGGGCGCAATAATGGAGTGACTGTCGCAGAACAAGGAAGGCACTCAAATTCTTGAGCATTTACAAGTTCAATGTGTGACCTGTCTTCTGACACCGCACAATATCCTGAATTTCTGCAGCACTTGTTTGCCTGGGTGTGTCCGTGTCACGTTCATAAAGTGACCCGCTCACCCATACTTAGCCAGCGTACAGAGGTGTTTCAAAGGCCATAAATATGGTCTCACATGCACAAGCAAGAGGACTTGCCGAAAACGGCCATGACAGTAACAACTGCAAAGCAATACACACACAATATACCGACAGCAAAGGAACACATACAGCCTTATTATGGTCATGCGAAGTGGTCAAGAAAGAAAAACAAATTATCCGTCTCAAAGTACATCAAAACAATTCCTATCTTGAGGTAAGGATAAAGTTGTAAAGCAGACACCTAGATGATAAGGTTACTCCAAGCGCCTGGGGGCGGAACCATGTCTGGTAACAGTAGGCAAACAATACAGAATTGTTGACATCTGGCTGCTTCGACCCCCCCCCCCCCCCCTGGTAGCCACTCGGGCGCCAGAACTATCCACAATTCGGAGGTTTAGCCTGGGAAAGCCTCAAGGACCAGCAAGGCAAGCACGGTGTACATAGTTCTTCTTTCTGTATACAGGTCCCGCCAGAAGGCGATGTTGATCTCTGTCATTCAAGAGCAGCCTAAGGCTACTCTGACTTCGTCGGGTCCAGAGCACTGCATCTCTGCTGCCTCCGGATCCCAATACATTCCTCCTAGGGACGCAGGCTTTCGAAACCCTTCTCCAGCAGCCTCTCGATCTTCGCAAGAAGTGAAAAGGGCAACACCGAGCCCACCAGAGCCAAGCACATCAAAAGAACCTCCAAAAGAACAGCGCGGTCTGCTAGACCACACAAAATAGAAGCATTCAAAAATTCTGGGGCAGGCTGCATAAATCCCAAAATAACTCCAGGTCTTGCAGGCATAGTATTTATCGTCCGATCGCAATTATCGCTGAAGAGAGCATCATCTGCTGAAAGTGCAAACGACTAATTAAAATCCTGAATGGTAAGCTGTATGATATGTTCACAGAATACCACGTACTCTGCATGCAAGAAATACGCCCCAATTAAGCTAATACAATTTCACTGAAGCAATACGCAGTGTTTCATAAAGACGGGCAAGACACTGTGCATTCGCAGCGTGGCGTTGCTATAGTGACTTAGAATTATGTTCGTTGTCGGAACCATTCACTGAATACCGATGCAGTGTCAGTGGCAATAAAAACCCTAATAATTGGTTAAATAAATATATTATGTTCACAGTACATCACCCGCATCATCACTTATTACGGGAAGAGTTCTAAATGCTTATTAATGAATCTCTCATAGTCGTTTCTGCTTGTTGGAGAATTTAATGCGCACTACCTACTATGGGGATACACGTAAACGGCCACTCGAGATGCGCTAAGTGAAAATTTCTTCCTTTCTTCTCGTTGGTGTCTGTTCAACAAAAAAGAGTGTACATATTCCAACATATCACGCAACACTCACAGGTAATACACCTTGCTATGCATTATCCATTGCTCTTGGCAGGCACCGATTGGCCTGTTACAATAATTCATATCGGAGTTATCATTTCCACGTGATTCTAGGTACACAGAAGATAAACAACTAATCATAAATTACCCTATAAAGTTTAAATATAATGTTGCAGATTGGAAGTAATTCGAAGGAATCTAAGTGGTATTCATTTCATCAACCGCACATCTCATCATCATCAGCAGCCTAAACACGCCCACTGCAAGAAAATGCAGTGGGCAGTGCCATGCTATTACGTATAGCATGCTGAAACATCTAACTATGCATCTAGTTATCACAAACTCTCAACTCTTGATGCAACTCTACATTAGCGACGCAGTCGAGATCTGTTTTCCACAGACTTCAAGAACAACAAAAATCAGGCTAAGCCATGGGGGAATGCCCAGATAACGGAAGCTCGTAGCCAAGAAATTAATCCATGGTCAACACTTCGCAATGTTCAACACCTCTAAACCTGTTTTCCTTTAAGCGTGCGAAGGCAAATGGCAGTAGTACTGGACACCTGTCCAAGCGAGAGAGCAGGCATCATTCCTGTTATCTATCAATTCCTACACAGATACGCACAAAGTGCACAGTAGGCTAAGAGTACTCAAGGGGCAAAATGTTCACCCAACACCTGTTCTCAGTGCTGCTTGCGACTCGCGCAGCCGTCAAGCAGACGCACTACGGCAGCATTTCAATATGTATTCAACTTAGCACATTAATATGGATTTCTTCTTGCGACATAAGCTAGCTGAAGAGCAAAAATCTTTTCATGTTAAAAGGCCATCCACAGAAAAACACAATAGCCCGTTTTCCATGTAGGAACTCGGGGTTTCGTTAGGTACATGTGGCAAGTCAGCGGCAAGCCCCGTTGGAATTACTTATGGCATGCTGAAACGTCTAAATGAACACAACCTCGGCGCTATAATCTCTCTGTTCAATAAGATACAGTCCGCTGGGCTGTGTTCTTAAAGCCTCAAAAGAGGTGTCTATCATCCCAATACTTAAGCAGGGCAAGGAAGTCACACTTGCTGTGAGCTATCGACCAACTGCCCTAACGAGCTGCTCATGGCAGTTCTTGATTTCCTTGAGCTCAGCGGGCTTCTTGACCAATTCAAAGCTGGATTTAGAGCCGGCTGGTCAACAACTGAGAAGGGCGTTCTTTTGCAGTTTTATGCCAGCAGTTTATGCAGTTTCATCTTTTTGTTCATAAACAAAGCCGTTTATCTGTTGTCGTTGATCTGGAGAAAGCATATGACATGACTTGACGGTATGGTGCACTCTGTGACCTGTTCTCTCTCGAAATCTACAAGAATATGCTCAATATCTTTCAAAGTTACCTGTTTGAACAGCCTTTGAAGGTTCGCGTTGGAAATTTGTTATCGAAGTAGACCACACAGAACAACGGTGTTCCTCAAGGTTGCGTTCTCAGTTTCACAATTTTTATCCTTAAAATGAATTCACACAAAAGCGCACTGCCTAGATTCATCTCTTACTCTGTTTGCCCTTGCATTCTAAGAATGAGCTTCAAGACACGTAATTTCTTCCTCTGTGAACGAAAAATTGAGTTAGTAGTTATCTATCTATCAATGTGGGCAGACCAGGTGAAAATAGATTTAAACTTTGTGTGTCTGTGTGTGCTTTTCAAAACACTAGAGCATTCAATCACACGGAACGTAACAATATTTCTGTCCGAAAGTACAACAAATTTCATGGTGTCATAGTCGACGAAAATCTTACCGTCATCGCGCACATCAAGTGATTAAGGTAAAAATGCGTAAAGCAGCCTTCTAAGCATCTTGTCAGACATTGCGGGGTACAGGTCGAGACTGCCTGTTAGGTCTCCTTTGTAGTGCAGTTGTGTCCCGTATAACTAGGGTTCAGTAGTGTACGAGTCAGCCCCAGTAAACATTAAAAATGCTCAAGGCAGTGTGGCACCTGGGAGTTCGTTTGGACTCCAGCGCTTTTAGTACGAGCCCAATTGATAGTTTGTTGAGGCGGACCAGGGTCGCTGGAGTGATGGCGCAAGTTCACAAGCATTTCCTGTGCTATGAAGGCATTACTGCGTGTGGAGCACCCATGCAATATGGTTGCGTAACCTAAATAGCGCATTGCTGTTTTCCAACCAACCGCCCAGAACACATACGGTGAGAGATTGAGTTCATTGGGACGAAAGTCCGAAATACATTGCCACTGGAAATAAAGGTTGCCAGAAATTTTAAACTGTCTTCTAAATTATATTTCTTGCATAATCAAGTAATGATGTGATTTCTCTTTTGTGTTTCTGTGTTTGCATTTTGTCTGAATTCCCCACGTATAGTTTGCTGAAATGCTGGTGTGCAGCTTCCTTATACATTTCCCCAAATGCCTTGTTTTGCATCCGATCGGGCACTGGATGCTTTTGCTGTCTTATTTCGGTTTTAATTTTTTTCTTTTTTTACTTTACATATTTATGCGGTTGCCTAAATGTCTTGTTCTGTATTGGACTGGACACTAGCCATGTAGGCCATCGGTACAAATATTTTGTACAGTTTTCCTTGAATCATGAAATAAAGCTTATTTTGATTTGATTTAAGAAAATGACGTTTTCCCATCTCTGCGTGCTGCGTGTACTGGAAACCAAAGCTAACCCGCGCAGGAGGCTTCTGCTGGAGTCGTGGCGCATCCAACAGACACGGAAGAATGTTAATCGCTCCCTGGAAACACTTCTGTCTTCTTACATCTATGGTTTGTGGCCACTGACCCGGAAGTCTTCAGCACGAGGGCTTAAAATGCCAAGCTTCCCCTCGCTTGTATAGTCACACCATGAAGAAGGGACCGAGCCGGTTCCGAAATGCCGTGTTTTTCAAAAAGTAACCTCGTTGGCGTCAGTCACCTTTCTACTAAACGCTTGAGCGTACCGGTCTCGAATATTCTAACCAGCCCCCTAAACACACAACTGCCCCCTGCAGAATGCATTCAGTCGACTGTGACACATTTTTTCGACATGTTGGCAAGCGTAAGTTGCAGACTGCCATGAAACGCTTTGCAAGCAAAGAGTAGAAATACTCAGTTTTGAGGCGGAAACCTCCAAATCTTCTTCATTCTCGCGTGAAACTCATGGCCCCTGATACTCCGAATCGAAAATAATAAACGCACTCACGAGCATGTTTACTGCAGAATGTCACTGCATCTTCTTGGCTGTGAGAAAAATCCTACAAAAAAATTACTGGTGGTTTAGAATTGCTAAGCACAAAATATTCTGCTAAAGCACATTTTTTGCTGGTGGACACCACCGCCCCGTAACATACAGCGCGATTGAGGTGTCCGCTGGCCCAGGGAGCCCGTTATGCGCGTCTTCAACTTTTTCATGCATACAGCGTACATTTCATTCTCTCACTACAGCCACATAGCTATTAGCGTGAATATTAGTTTGGCAGTACTATTCGTTGATGAAGAAGACGATGTGCAATGCACAGCGCGAGAGTGAGTTGCAGTTTAACAGGAGGCGTGTTTGGCTCCGGCGATAGCCTAGTGCACTCATGCAGCGCCATCCTTTTAAATGCCAATTGAAGTGGTTTTAGAATTCAACAATATAAATGGCGTCGAATGTGCGGCAATTTCAGGCAAAGCAACCGAAGTCTTTGTGGGCTAACAACAGAAATGGTGACTTAATCGCTGATTAAAATCACGGCGGTTTTCGTGAGTTCTCCACAGCAAAAAACGCCCGGTAGAGGGCGCATGATGACATGACTTATGGTGCCGGTACGTATAAAGCTCAGAAACGCTTTCTTTGAAAAAAAAAACTAAACCAACGCGATTGAAGGCACAGCCCGCGGAGCATTGTTTGGCGGCATCCAACGATGTACGGCTAGCTGTGAGCGAAGGCACCGTATGCATGTTTCATTTTCAGTTCTACATTACTTCAAAATTGTATACACGTTCTACTTGTAACCACATTTTACACGTCTATCTGTGCTGTGTGTTTAAGTATTTATATCTTATGTTCCTTTATTTTTTTCTGTTTTCAATATTTGTGTGACTTGCCCTGCCTTGTAATACGCTGGGCCCTGGGCCTCGTCAAGCTGACAAATGCCGCTTTTAGCCCAGGTGTCCCACCAGAATTTCTTTGGAAATAAATTGAATTAAATTCAATTGAATTAAATTTAAAATCTCGCAGCGCTTGACGTCATCACCGCAATTATCCGCAATACCTCGATGCTGTGAGCAAAAGCCTGAGATTTATTCTTCATCTACTTTTCTGTTTCAGATGCCAGCGCAAAAAAAAACTTGGCAAGTTTTACCTGTAGCCTATATATATATATATATATATATATATATATATATATATATATATATATATATATATATATATATATATATATACATATATATATATATATATATATATATATATATATATATATATATATATATATATATATATATATATATATATATATATATATATATATATATATATATATATATATATATATATATATATAGACTAGATTTCTTTAATACCATGGGATTCTCAAAAACTGCTGCAGCTGTCTGTTAAAGCGGAGGTGTCGCGCTTTCGCGCTCAAGGGTCATTTTTCACAATTCATCGTCTGCGATGTCCATCCGCTTAGGATTGAAAAACAAGTTTTAGCTCATTAAAAAGATAAGTGTACCTACGTTTTCAATGGTATACACTGCTAATAGCGATATCTGTTCGCACTAGAGAAGTGAACAAAATAAGTGGTACATAAAGCAATACATTAGCCGGCTTTACTGCTTGCATAATGTTTTCTGAAAAAAACTCCTGCAGAAATAAATAAAGCCCTGCTTCTGTAGCGTTACAATTAAATTATAATCTCGGTATGAGGGGAGTGAACTTTGGCTCCAGTGGACAATTATTTAGAACCAGCTTTTTAAAATGAACAATAATGAAAAAAATAACGGATATCAGCGGCTCATTAGCTTCCCATGTAATTCAACGAAGAGATACACATTTTTTTACATTTTTATAACGTGCATCTTTCGTTAATGTTTGCAAAATTTCTTTCAGCTGCATTTAGTAGTTCTTTATTTTCCTTGTTAAAAGTTAACAGTAACCACGAAAATGCTACTCACGGCGCTCCGGTGACACATTACCAAACACCCATTCTCCGCACTACAAAAATGTAACAAATGCGCATATGTTTTTTTTTTTTCAATTAAATGAAAAGCCATTGAGCTGCTAATATGCGTCATTTTTGTCGTTCTAGGCCTTTTTCAGAGCGCCGGTTCCAAACAAATGCTCACTCCAGCTAAAGCCTGCACGGCCCATACGGAGACTAAGATTTCAATAAAACGGGGCAGAAGCCGCACCTTTTTTTTGTGTGTGTAGTAGTTTCTCTAAAAAAGCTTCATGCAAGCAAGGAAATCAAACAAAAGTATTGTTTGATACATTACGTTTTTTTTTCCTACTGCACTTGTGTCAACGGCTGTTGCTGTCAACAACGAATATCACTGAAACGTAAATACGTACAGTTATCTATCTAATGAGCTAATGGTTGTTTTTCTATCACAAGCGGATGAACTACAGCGATCGCGCAAACACTGTGTAAAATAGCCAGTAACTATGAGAGCGTTGTTCGGCGAGAATGGTTTTACTTAACAGAGTTTTCTTTAGGGCTGTAACTTTCTGAGCTTTTCTCGCCGACCTCATGTCCCTTGTGTTTTCTTTGCGAAGAATACTGTCGACAGTCACTGAACGTATCAGAATCAGTCGAACAAGAACGTATGAGTAAACAAGTGCACTGAACGACCAGAACTTTTGGAAAAGAAAACAAGAACATGTTTTGAAAACGTAATGAGAAAGGGGGAAATAAAAGAAGTGCATGCTTCCAAAAAAAGAATATAAATATGTGTCTGGAAAAACACAAAACTACATTTTTCAGTGGTAGCAGATGATCACGAGTCTCATAAACAAGTGCTGTATTCAATATTAGCCCATAGGACCGTATTTTGCGCTCTTCAGTAGAAACAGCAGCCTTATAGATATCCCTTCGCATAAACTTAACCGCTCAAGCTCAGCAAATCTGTATAAATTAGTTGCATTTGCGTACCTAATCACCAGGCAGCCAGATATTTGCTTCAACCTCTGAAGGCGCTGGAAGAATTCATTTTAGAAAAATTATGCGCTGACAGTAGTTAAAAGCTTGGACATTAAGCAAAAGGAAGCCGTGGGATGTGCTCGTGTAGAGCTAGAAGGCCATAATAATAATAATAATAATAAAAATAATAATAATAATAATAATAATAATAATAATAATAATAATAATAATAATAATAATAATAATAACAATAATAATAATAATAATAATAATAATAATAATAATAATAATAATTGGTTTTGGGGGGGAGGAAATGGCGCAGTATCTGTCTCATATATCGTTGGACACCTGAACCGCGCCGTAAGGGAAGGGATAAAGGAGGGAGTGAAAGAAGAAAGGAAGAAGAGGTGCCGTAGTGGAGGGCTCCGGAATAATTTTGACCACCTGGGGATCTTTAACGTGCACTGACATCGCACAGCACACGGGCGCCTTGTGCTGTGCGATGTCAGTACACGTTAAAGATCATAAACCCAAAACTAGCTTTTACCAGTAACACACGCGAATTGCTCGAGATGGCTTGACATGGAAAAAATAAATCGCACTGAGCCACTCAGAACTACCTTTTTTTTTACTTGTTTGAGCTGAGCATCAACAATGGTAGGGCACAATACTTGGGGTCAAGTGAAGGAGGCATTGTCTTCGCTGGGTTCAAGAACGACCAGAGACGATGCAAGAGAATGGAGCAGGGACGATGGCTCACCCCCTTACCCACCTTATCTTGATCTCTTTCGTCACGGATTATTCAAATGGGATTAGAGAAGAATCCCGGCTCCGAGCTCGCTGCTTGAAGCTGACGTGGGCTGCATTATGTATGGCTCGCTAAAGACGAAAGCTTTCTGTGAAAGGGATCGACAGCGGGACGCTGTCTTTGCTGTTCGATCATCGACGACAGCCTAAGTGGCCAGAAATGGAATTTTGGCCCGAGGAAAGCATAGAACGCTTAGAATTAAAGCAGAACTAAAATGCTGCTCTGTTCTGCCAGCACTGTGGATGCGAGCAATTTGGGGAAGGACTTCCTGGAACTGGGCTGCACAAAAGTTCTGCGACTGGTGCCTTCCTCGTTCTTGTGAAGATGCTTTAGAAGAGTTTATGTTAGCGGCGTGTTTGAAGGCCACTTATATTCCAGATTGTGCTTATGCCTTGAATATATCTTTAATCTAAAAAAATTTCTTATTCCAATAAAGTTTTGACGTGCAGGAAGTCGGGCTACTTGCCAAGCGAGATGTGCAGGAATAAAAAGGAAATGCGATTGTCGAAGGCACCGATTGCTAATCACTTAGGGTGCGAAGAGTGTAAGAAGGCTGAAGTGGACATGTTCAGTACGTGTCTACAGGTACAAGCCATTAAACTCTGAAATAATTTCTCACATTTGTTCAATCAAAAACCAGGCGCTAAATGATCATCAAAAATTGTAAGTTCGTTAGCGACATCATCCCGAAACATAAAAGACCTTTTTCTTCAAAAAACAAGACAGGTGCTCTAGCTTGAGGGTGAGGTATCAATCGAGAAAGAGTGTGCTTACATGAGAAATATTCTTTTGTACATCGTTTTGTACATCGCATCGGAGCTGGCTAGTATAATGGCTATAGTGGCTAGTTTAAGTAACCATAGAACTCTGGGATCAAATACGTGGCTCTCACGATAGAAGCGTCAAGTGTGGTGAACTGAACATTCCTTGTGCTCTATTTGCTTGAAGATTGCTGCGCGTTCATACTCTCACATCGTAATAATTTCAAAACACCTTCTGCCCAGCGGCCACGCACAAAAGACTTTTGTTCGCGAAACCGGCTTTGATGGCGACTATCACAAGAACCCGTAATTTAATCTGTTTAGAAAGAGCAGCCCTCCCATACACTCCTTGCCCTGCTGAAAATTTGAAAGATACGCCCTCTTATGGAATACTTAGTCTTCCTATTGAGCGGCAGTGAAAGAGAGAGCGTTTCTTTGCCATCTTTAGTTTATTCCTGACTACTGCTGTTAAACCTGGGTAGAAAGAGATTCCTTCAGAGGCGGAATCCTTTCAGAATATCTAATCATAAAAATTACATTCGGTCGATTGACTAATGTCTGAACGAATGCGACGAGCTGCAGCGCAAGCAAATGACGTCTCTTGTTGCTAGTGC
Source organism: Amblyomma americanum (assembly GCF_052857255.1). NCBI lineage: Eukaryota > Metazoa > Arthropoda > Arachnida > Ixodida > Ixodidae > Amblyomma > Amblyomma americanum. The sequence continues at coordinate 123,457,429 of NC_135505.1, forward strand.
GCTTACTTGTTATTAGTAAGACCGGCAGAGAATTTATTACAGGGCAGCTACGTGTTCATATTTTAGAAATAGAGAGCGGTCTGCTCAAAGAAACTTTCATCACTCTGCTACGAGTTGCATAGTTCTTACCAGCATAGTTATGACATTTCTTTCCTCACTGATTCCAAGGTTTCAAGAACTACGACATTATTTTTGTTATTTTTGTTTCTTCCTCTTAGCATTGCTTCTTTTTCACAAAAGATCCTTTTCGAATACTTAAGGTATGCCCACTTCTTCACTCTTCTTGACATGAACTACCCAGTGCAAGGTATTACGGCTTGACAAACCGCTTTCCGTCATTACGTAAGTGTTGAGTATTTAAATTCAGCACCTGCAATAAATTCAAGCGAGTTCAGAAAGTTATCCACGTTTACAATACATTGTTACCAATGTAGATACGCTTACGAAAAAAATTCGTGAACTTTTATTTGAGATCATAGCATAGGAATAAAATCCACGTTCCTGGCATTGCCCGAATGCGTTTCGGTCGTTATTGAAACGAAAGAAATGATCTGTACTAAAGAAGAAAAGTGCAGCAGGTTTGGAAAAATTCTAAGTTTGTAATGTATAGTGTAAATAGTAAAGCAACAAAACTACTGTAAAAGGACCCGGCATCCAAGACATCAAATATTTGCGCGTTTTTATGTCTCGACAAGAAATCAGCAGTGCTTTCAGTGCGCCAAAACCTTGTTTTGGAACATCATGGTATACTCATGAATAACGTTACTAGCGCTTGGGCGCTACATGCTCAATAAGTCAGGACGATTAGTTATAACTGGTTTTTTATGAATGGTCAGTACATAACTGCGAGTGCTCAGCGCCAGCCCATCTTCTTGCACTCAGTCATACATAGCAAGAACAAATATGATCCCAAGTAAAAAAAAGGCTTCAAAAATCATAAATTGAACTCTAAACCAAAGTAAGCTCTGAGCAAAACATTTATGACCTAACAGTAAGGTTTGGAAATTTTCGAATGAACTTTATTGACTGGCAAAAAATATACACTTGCCAAAATATTCAAAATGAAAGAGAGAAAAGAAATAAATGAAAGAAGAAAGAAAGAAAAAATTGTCTGGCCGGTCACCTTGCTTGCCAATACTGCCACGAGCAAGGTAACAATATATGTGCACTGATAAAGGACGAGATTTTGATTCGTTGCTCACGCAGAAACTAGTCTAGCAACGAGTTCGTAAAATTTGCCGGGTATGTTTTGTGAAAGATGTAATGATCAAAGAATTTTCCTCGGCTACTGATCTGGAGTTCCCGGGTTCGAACCCGACCGCGGCGGCTGCGTTTTTGTGGAGGAAAAACGCTAAGGCGCCCGTGTGCTGTGCGATGTCAGATCACGTTAAAGATCCCCGGGTGGTCGAAATTATTCCGAGCCCTCCACTACGGCACCTCTTTCTTCCTTTCTTATTTCACGCCCTCCTTTATCCCTTCCCTTACGGCGCGGTTCAGGTGTCCAACGATATATGAGACAGATACTGCGCCTTTTCCTTTCCTCAAAACAAATTATTATTTTTATTCTGCCACAATACCCCACAGGATAAAGATTTCCGTACCACTACACAGAAAGTCAACGGTATTTCAACAACTGTTTTTGTTTTATTGAGTGTACCATTCGGCATTGTAAATTTTGCTCCACCGTGTTTTGTGGGAAACCTTGATTTCCTGTAATTTATCAGAGTGTGCTTTTAAAAGAGACATCTCAGGAAAGATTCAGTACAGCAAGCCATTATATTCGCCCGTTGGTCCCACAGTGCCTTCATTTTCGACGCTTAGAGAGCAACACAAAATATACCCTGAAGACACTGCCAAATTGTGGTACTTTAAAGGGCTCCTAGGTTCGGGTAAACAATACAGGCTGGGATTTGGAGATTCAGGTGTTTATCTGTCATGTTTGTGAAGAAGCAAATATATTCGAAAAATGCTACGAGTCGGTTGATCGATATACCCTCTGTAGCAAACATGTGCGTCAAATATTCTGTAAGTTCAAGCCGACGTCTTGATAATTTGTATACGCACTATAGATATCGCTGTCGCATCGGTAGGGACGCAGCAAAAATTTCCCTAGTTTTAAATCTAGCTTTATTCGTTCCAGCCAAAGTTCGAATGCCCACCCCCCCCCCCCCCCCCAAAAAAAAAAACACAAAGCAGCATTCGATCTTCTTCGCTTCACCGCAGTTTTTTTTTTACCGAAATGCCACCCGCTTTCTGTGGTCTTTTGGCAATTACGCAAATAGTGACGTCAGTAGACGCTTCCTGTCATGCAAGGCGACTCGCTCAGTCACCACCAGTGGGTTGCGAAAAACCGCGCCATAAGCTGAATCCGCCATCCCGGTTCCAGAGAAGCGGCAACGGAAATGAAGACCCCATGACGCCACAACCCCGAAAACAACCCGGCCGTGAAACGTGAAGGCGATTTCTGGGAGCGCTAATCTGGTTCCTGACCGTTATACGTCTTCTGGGAGAATATCGCTCTTCTGCACGACAGCTAGCTCCAAATGAACGCAACCGCGATGTTTTTTCTTTTTTTTTACATTTATGTGACATTTCTAGATTAAAATTATTAATTCATTAAGCATCATAATGGTGTACGCAAACGCAAATGGCGACCGCCGCCACCAAGTGTAGCCACTTTCATTATAAAGATTTGGATATGCTACCTGGGATATAACGAACCTTAGTATGCCACCTCGATTATAAAGAATTTCAGCGTGTTAAACTCGAAACTAATAAACCTTGGTATGCCACCTCGGGCATAATGAAGTTTCGTGTTATTACCTCGGAAATAACTAACTTTCGTGTGTAAGGCCGGATAAAAGGAAGTTTTGTGTGTTGACCGCCGATATAAAGAACTTATTGTATGTAACAAAGATATACCGAGCCTAAGAATACTACCGCCAAAAAACAGCGATAAATGTGCGTTTGATCGGAAAAAGCCATGGATCGCGTTATAAAAATGAAAATAAAGACATATGAAACAAGAGTGAGCAAATCTTATGTGAACGTTGATGAGCAACAACGAAATTAGAATCAACAGAAAATGCTAACGACGATCACCTAAAAGGTTTAAGTTTGATTCTCGATCGCTTGTTCGCAATGCGACGATTTAAGATTACTTCAGTCGCCCTGATAGCACGATTACTAGTAACCATGCACGAGTCTACATTACGCTGACTACGAAACTCAACAAGAAGTAATGAATCTCAAACTTTACCAGGAATTTAGGACAAGGGCTTTTAGTTCCCTGGGCTGCCATTACGTGCCGCATTGCGTTGAACATTCATAAACATCACGTTGCCATCATCCCTGCCTTAGGAAACTAAGAAAATGGTCGAGGGGTTACAAAAAACTTTATAGGCCGCAAGGCTTAAGAGTGCTGGCTTGGCGCTTTCCCGAATCCGTGGTAATGCGTGTGGGGTGAGCAAAATAAATACAAGAATAAATACATTATATGTAAAATCATTTCATGCTGATAAACACTACTCAGATCGATTCCAATATAATTCGAGGACACAGCAGTTCGCTTTCAAAATCAGACATATTCACTAATGACTTATTCCCTTTGGTACTGAAGTCGGAAAAGAGCGAATATTTGAAAACATTACCATGACACCTTCTTACGCCGTTGCAATGAGACAGGTCTTTAAATTACGTGATAAAACTGGAAATAAATATTGCACGACGTGATTATAACGCTAAATTAAGAGCACGCCTTGTCACAAAAATTGGTCATGCTGTGCGTTTCACGACATCACGCGCTTTCCGTGAATCATTCAAGTGCAACAAGTACTAGCACTGAATTAATTATAAACACATTTATAAACTAAGAATCAAAAAAGTAGAGTCAGTAGAAATCTAAATGACGATGAGCAATATCTGATTTTTTTTCGAATAATTAACAACACCGTTAAGCGTTGTTTACAAAAGCGTTTCATTCTGTAAAGAAGAATCCCTAGAGTGCATTTTCTTAGCAATACAAGAGAAAAGATACTGCAAAGAAAACTTTAACACAACAAGCATGAGTCAGAAGTACAAATTAGAAATTACTCGACTCTAGAGTAACCACAAGTCATGTGTCTTTTGCTGAAACACTGCGGCATAAGTGGGATTAGTACAGACGAGAAGTCGCCAAGTTGACCACAGATTAGTGAACAAAAAAGTGACATGGCGGTTACCACTGTGTAACGTAAGAGCAGCGACTGCTGTTAAGATATTTATATTTTACATTATGATGAGGTAGAGGATGTGACTACGAATTCATCTCTGTATAACGCTAAATCGCTCTTACTAATTTTCCACACTCGTTTTTCAAATAACTCTTATAAAAATTTTTTATAGAATGTATATAGACTTCTTATGGACTCCGTTTCCTTCCTATAGTTGTTTCTTCTATCTACTCAAAGTTTATATACTGTCTATAGACAAACGTCTACTAAAAGTGTATGGCCATAAATCTGTAGGTTTTCTATAGATTTTTATAGTATTTGTATTGCCTATAGATTGTCCTCTAAAGTTCGTCTATAGAGAGTCTATAAACAGTCTATAGACTGTCTAAAGAAGTTTTTGAAAGGTACCTCTCCTCTCCAATCCGTTGTTCCAGACACGCGGCGTCACCGATGGTCCTCTTCACACCATACTCTCTCTCCTCCTTTATGGTAACCTCCCTGAAATTACACATTTCTACGCTGTCGCCTACTTTCCTCCTTCCATTGTATGCACCCTCCCGGTGATTCTCCTGGTAACCATCCTCCAGCAAAGGTTTCCTATGGTTTCGCCTTACCCTCCTTCTTCCACGGTGACCAGCTTTCTACGCTCTCACAGTACCTTCCTCCTTCCCCGGTAAGCCTCAGCCTCCATCTAGGCGAACCGTCCTCCGGGTGGTTTCCATGGCGACCACCCACTGAGTGCGCCCCTTACACTCTTGCCAGATGCTTCTTCCACGGTAACCATCCCCCGGTTGGAAAATCCTCCGCTTTTGCCACACCCTCTTCCTTCCACTGTAACCACTTTCACAACGGTTCCCGCAGCAGCCATCCACTGGTTACGCCTTCCTAGGCTCTTGCCATACCCTCCGCTTTCCAGGGTAGCTACCCTTCGGGTGGTTAATATAGCAGCCATCCACCGACTGTGCTTTCTTAGGCTCTCGCCATACGCCAGCACCAAATATTGGAATAATTTTCTAGAACTGTGTAAGTTACAGTTATGTTACAGGCTAGTTTAGAACGCCAGGTCGATGCTTAAATTAACAAATAACGGCATCTTTAATTCTATGGAGTAATCATATCCTTCAAGTAGCAAAATTTAGAACCTAAGTCTGTGAGACTCAACCACTTACAGATTCAATGCAGAGTCACAAAGTGTTATTAAAAAACTTGACTTCTTTCCCATCCAACGCAATCACCTATCTCACAATCTTCCAGGCTGGCTATATAAGCTTTAACCCACGGTAATCATTAGAATGTGAGCGTGTGAGTTAAATATGTATTAGTTGTACAGCACTGTAGAATCTGTTCATGTGATTGAAGCTGTGTGGTATGAGAATTACATCTTTGGTCGTGTAGGGTTTCTTTAGTTGCAACAGAGAGTTGTTGATATACTGTTTAAATATTGAACAAGAGTTAGGAGAAGGTTGTTGTCACGTATATTTGTAATGTTTCAGTAAAGGTACCAAGCCGGACACTAAGAGCTAGTCTGAACGTTTGCCAAAAACAAAATCATAACATTGTTCCAACTTTCAGTGCTACCTGGCTACAGTTAAAGGTAGGAAAGAACGGACACAAACTAGCTGCCTTTAACCTCTCAGTCATCGATTGTCTATTCAAGGTATGTCATTCTTATAGGTTGAGAAGTGGGCTCCCTCAGGAAGTGTACAATTTTTGGCCGAGCAGCGTCCGACTCAGCATAAAATTATTTGGCGAATATTCACAGGGCATGCTGTCTTTATTTAGTGTATGTTCATTAATGCGATGCTGGCTATTGCCCAATCTCTTTATCGTTTTCTGCGATCTTCTTTTCATGATTTGGTCGTGTGAGGGTAAATTTTGCCTAAAACGAAATTTCTATTTTCCTACTAGTTGGTTCGGGCCACACCTCATGCAAGTGGCCGAAAAAATTACCATTCTTTATGATGATGTATTTTTACGGAGCCCCGGCACCTTGACGAAGTGAAATGGCAAAATTGTCTTTTGGTCTACTCCATTCATGGCTCTCTTGAATTTCCAAGCATTTCAATCTAGACAAGCATTGCATCAGGCCAGAGCAAATCTTGTAATCAATCGAAAACCGGTGGGTACCCGGCGGTGTGTAACCGCATATGATGCGCATGCTCAAATCACAAAGCCATCGCTAAGGTGGCTCAGTGATTTGCTGCGGTGATCAGCGCAATCAACTACCCTCATACAGTGAGCTATTGAACTAGGTGACCTTAAAGTGTAAAAGAAAAAAAAATCGATTTTATTGACATTCAGCGTAATAACAATGGTTCTGGTGTCTTCGCGGGCTGCAAAGATGGTTTGTACCGTAATACCTTAAGCCGCGAATACAGTTCAAACAGTTCCATACAAACTCCACTGTGAATAATATAGGTAGCACTGAAATCCTCTTTCTCTCCGTTCACGGAAACGTGGTCTCGCACGGAAGTCAAATATAAAAATGTTTGCAGGAAGTCGGTTTATTATGTAATAGGAATGAATTCTGCAGGGGTGCCCACACGATTGGCATTGACTTCATATGTTATGGGGGACAGTCCCAGGGCGACAAGGGCACTGTGTTACCATATGGCTAGAATTCAAGCGCTAGCAAGTAGATGAGCAGCGCCCTCTAAGAGCAAACTGCGAGATCTGCTTTTGGAGTATGTGCTGCCATCTGCACAGAAAAAAGGAACTACAATATGAACTCAGTGATCAGTGGTCCCTTGGAACTGCACTGGGTGGCGCAGTTTACAAACAACCTTTAAAACTTGGAGGGCGATTTCTTTAGAAACGCACAATACTAAAACCCCATGACATGGACGATTTTATTTATTAAGCAAGGAACACTATTAAATTTCACATAGTTTTAACCTGGTTTATTCTTAGGTACATTTATAATCTGAAGCTGCCAAAAATTGAGTAAGGGTAACGCCAGCAAGCAACGCCTTTCGCTCACTGTTGAGAACGACAAGGCATATCGATTTAAAAATGTAAACGTATTAATCGGGAATAAAGTCGCCGCAATACAGTGTTCCAAATAAAAAAGTCAATGACTTAAAATATTGGAGCTTCCTCAAGAAACCCTTCAGCCAGCATATCTCTGGCGTTTTCGACCAGCCTGCTCTTAAGTTTCAGTGTGACAAACAAGTTTGAGATTGCAACAGCACGCAGCTAAGAAATGATACTAGGCACGTTGCCAGCCTTTTTTTTTTTTGTTTTGGAAGGGGCTCTAGCTAATGGAGTGTTTGTGTGTGTGTGTGTGTGGGGGGGGGGGGGGGAGTGAACTTGATTTCGGGAAAGCCCCTCCTCCTTAGGTACTGACCGCCGCATGCCGCAGAAAAAAGGGCTCCTATTCAGTACACACATAAATCACGTGCCCTTAAACATTAGTCTGTTTTGCGGTTAAGATTAATTGACAAGTTAAAAACGAAATAAGTGTAGCCTCTTCATTCCCTAGCAAACAAGTTTTTTACCTAACTCTAACTGTGTGCTGCACTATCGCTACGTGACTACCGGTCTTATTTTCTCAGTTTTTGAACTTTTGAATGAAAAATCCAGAGAAAGTTTTGAAGGAACTGTCCTTCGTGCGGTGTATATATTACTAAAGGTCCCTAAAATCCTGTGAACTCAGCGCAAATACGAACATTATGTGAGAAACGTCAATCCACAATTTATACCTTGAAATCCTCTCTGCGTCAATTTCTGCAGTGGTTGCAATAATCGCCGACAGCGCATATTTTTCCAGTGGGATTATACGTCACTAATAATTGGAGAAAATTCCAGGATGTTTACTGTGCTGCCAGATGCTTTGGAATATTCTTTAATACATGAAATAGCTTACATTATTCGCGCTTTTATTCACGCTCTATAGTAACATGTTCATTTTGTATAGGTATTTCCGAACTGGTACCTTTTGATTTTTTTAATAGTTATTTTAAAAGGTTCTCTGCAGCTCCTGACTTTTCAAACTTCTCCGGTGCATATGTATCTTAAGCCCCTAAGTTATGATTATGTAATTACCGACTTCTCCAGCTTCTCATTGTTTAACGCAGCTAAAAAACAAAGTTCACCTTTTTTGGTACACGGCCGAAAGGGAACAGCGCAAACAGAGACGCGCTAGCTATGGTTTTAAGTTGTCATTCTGTTTAACAGCATGATTAATATTGACAGGTGGCGTTGCAGAGTATTTGTGGCACGTGAATATAGCGAACTAGTTCACCACACTCGCATATATAATGTATAGCGAACTAGTTTGCTACCGAGTCAAGGAAACCAACTCCTCTTAGCCCATCCATGGCGGGCTTAGCCCACAACTGCATTGTGATGTTTACCTTCAAAACACGCATTACAGCAATTAGGTTTCTTCGGACACAGAATCCTTTGTTTAGCCTGTCCTAATCTATAAAGTTCCAATTCCAATTAAAAATCTAGAAGCAGAGAACAACAGTTTTTGTGCAACTGATAAATTTCAGCGACATCCATCGTTAACTATTTAATTTCGTGCTTTATTTCGTGCAGTAAACTTAATCATTTGTGCACAGAGTCTTTAAGAGCTTTATTTGTCCTCTACTAAAGACTTAAGAGCCAAGAAACAACTACACTGTCCTTAAGGCTTACTTTCCTCCATTTCAAGCCGTATAAATTACAGTTATGTGTTCAATTTCCAAGCCTTGTAATAATAGATTCGGAAAATATTTCATCGCTGGAATAACTCATTTCTCCAAAAGACGACCAAAAGTCGAAACGCCGATTACCAAGAGAAGCCATTGCTCGAAATCAGAAATATGAAGTCGCCCCGCTTTAATTGCACCGAGGGCTGGTAATGCTCGTTTTCTCTTCATTGAAAAGAATGCATCCACGTGGGAGTTTCTCTCCACTTTTGTTTTATTTCAGTACCCGCAGATTTTAAGCAATCAAGAGGCTTAGAACATGACAACACACTAATTTTCGCACTTGGTGCCATCTCTGTCAACGACGGAGCAAGCTAGTTCGGTCTTGAAACTACATTGATTACATAGTAAAATGAGACGGTCTCTTTGTGCCCAAATCAGGAGAAATGTGTTCTACAAAGCAGCAACAATAAATATATCCTTAGGTGAAGGTTAGTCAACCATTCCGCGACACCGCTTGCAGATATGGCGGCGCCCATGGCGGGGCCATTACGCTAATCGAATGCGAAGCCTGTCACCGTGATGGAAAGCAGGCATTACAGAAAAACGGCATTAAAGGGAAACGAGAGGGCATGCGACATACCACGATGACCGACCCGAGTGGTGAACGAGAGCAGGGAGCCGTTGGTTTTCTACCTGCACTTCGGAAGAGGCCGGACACATTTGCACATCCAAATGTCTCATCCCTTTGGAATGAAGTGAGCGTTTTAATACGGCACCTCGGAGTCGACATGGTCCGTCATAGGTCTGCCTCCATCCGCAGCGAGATCTTCGGGTACGCCTCCTTCATGGAAGTTGTGAAGATAATCAGCACTTTCCACAGGTACCACGGATATTCCTTCTTCACTTGGAAGACTGTGCACGGAGAATCACGGTTGTCAGCAACCATATGTAGCCCATACTTCGCCTTCACCGTCGCATTGTGGTGCCTGTACGCACTCGTAATGGTCCAGGCCGCCTACCACGTCGCCGCCCTGAAGCAAGACGAAGGTGGCGAGAGGATACGTGTCATAGACAAGTGCGTCCTCATGTTCTACTTCGTCCGCTGTGTGGGCATACAGCTTGCGAACATCCTGACTTTAGTCACCTACTCGCAGGAGCTGTGCCAAACCGTGAACAAGATGCCATAGAATCGACGTTCCAGCGCCCCACACCACTTCGGCCCACAGCCAAGTTCACCGTCCTGCTGAACGTCATCTTCTCTGTGGCGGCGCTGTTCTCCATATGCGACGAGATTGCAGAATTAGACGGCAACATGCAACCTCTTCACATCAAAGTCTTGTACGCCGTGTTCAGCCTGATGTTTGCTGAAACTGTCTGTATGGTCTCCTTCAGCTGGACAGTGTGCTTGAGCCAAGCGTTCGCATCCTTCTTGAGGTTCATTCACGAAGACGTGGAAAGCTTGCGTATAGGTCAACCGATTTTGTTGTCTGAGTTAGAGGCAGAACACACGACGTTCTGTCAACTGTGGAACGCCTTTGTGCAGTGTGACAAGGTCTTCGGCGCTTGCCTTCTGGTGAGCATACCGCTCAACGTTTTAAACGCTTCGCCCTGGGGATACTACATCTTGACGTCTAAGAGGTCTGTTCTCAACGTCTCGATGGACATCATCGGATTTGGGACCATGTGCGCCGAGCTATCTGTTCTGGGTGCTTACGGCAGCGGAGTGCAATTGGAGGTAAGAGCAAATGGGTCATCCTCCCAGCTGTCTTGTCCACATGCAAGTGCATGCGAACGTTGGCCGCGAACATCATACCCATGGTAGACAACAGGAATTTTTTTCCAAGTTTTTTTACGCATGTATTTGAGCTAAAGATGTCAGAATCTCAGAGTGTCATTCAACATAAAAACCTGAATTTCAAAACTAAGTTTGAGCTCATCGATGACATCAAATTTCTGTCAACAAAACAGATTGCTCATGCAAATGCCAAACAAAGGAGTACATGAATTCAATTTTGAGCAACATTTCACTTAGAACAAACATGTCCTTGCTGGCCCTGATCGTCAGACCTGCATGTCATCATATCAAAGACGAAACGCCATCCTAGATGAACGAGAATTAAATTCTGTGGATGTCAAGTGAAGCCAGTGCCTGCCAATACCTATTTAAGACTGTCATTATGGACCGCAACCTTATTTTGTCTCAACTAATTCGGTTAAAGCAACGCAAAGCTCCTCACGCCATATGATGTCACCATCCATCTCCGTCCTGCACATCTTGCTGTTCATGCCCTCCCCCAAATTGGTTAGAGCTTTACTCAGCCGCCCTCTCCACCCTTCCTGACCTTAAATTTTTTATCACTCACAGGCACATATCCAACACATTTCAGCTGAGTAAATAATCATGCGTTGAATTTGCAGTCGATTGCTCCGCGTTTCTTCACAGAAACCATTCGTGACATCACTTAAAACTATCAGCTTTCAAGGCAGCAAACAAAAGTGAAAGTGGTGTATTATCTGCTAAACAGGTAAGGCTAAACCAGTGCTAAAATTGTGCATTATAAAGCAAATTCAATCACTTTTCTAAATCCTCCGCCTTTTGTTTTTATTTTTATCGTCCTTTTATAGGCAAGACATTTCGGCCTAACCACCCAACAGTGCACTCAGGACGTCGTGTAGCTTTTGCCAGGGTACCACAAAGACTCTGGGCTCAGCAGCGCTTTTCACCAGAACATTAGAAGCAGAACTCGCAGCAGAAACAGCAGCCTTACTAAGATTCCCATTCAATAATTGCGCTCAAGGGCACCTCCAAAGGTAAAGTACATTTCATTGAACAGATGAAATATTCATTGGTATCCACCTGAGGAAGAGCCACAGGCCTGTCTCTCTAATCGTACTGCTTTTTAAGAACGACAGCAAAGAAAATTTCTGGTGGATAATCAAAAGCCCTCTAGTTATCGGGAGACAAATATGAGTCAAGTTTTATCAATGTGGCGGCCAATTTTTCTTATGCATCAGCACTTGGCTTTCATTTATCCTTCCCTAACTGTCATTTCTACTTTCTTTATGATTTAAGTCTTCCATTCATCCTCTTTTCGTTGTGCACTTTTTCTAATTTCCATAGTAAACCTGATTTACCAGTTTCTTCGACCACTATCTCTGGGTGGTAATATAAGAGCTTAGGGCACACATTACCAGGGCCTGTCCATGGCTTCAAGAAAGTTCAGGATTCTAAGAAATCAGTTTTATTTGTAAGGTAACTGTGAAATATTTTGACGTGGTGTTATGAAAATTCTTCCGATGCGTAAAAAGATTTCTTTTAAAGCTTTCCATCACTCGCATCGAGAAGTTAGGCATGCTATAGAAAACTAAATTGAACGTTTTCGTCGCTAGTAAGAATATTAATAGCAAACAAACGCAAACCTGTCGAGAGGAGATCTGTCGACATATTGATTGTTGTGGTTGAATCTTACAATATATAAAAAAAATTGCAATCACAAACATATTCCGGTTGCAAAATGCTCTTGTTCAGAATTTCCAGCGGTGGGAAGAAAAAAGCATTCGGTAGCCCTGGTTATCTTTAAACTAGCAGCTCAAGAAACTTTGACCATAAACGAACGGTGAGACCGGAAATAAAGCACCGAAATGTACAAATCAAGAGACACTGAACCGAATTACAACCGCGGGAAAAAAGCTGCATAATCAAGCATGAGAGCAGCCCGCATTGAAAAGAATTGCCGACAAAGAAGATTAGCAGTGACACGCGCACTACCCAGTAACCTGTCGCAACCTGTCGTCGCCTGTCGCAAAGGAGTTGTGTACAAAATTCCACTCTCCTGCGGAGCCCAGTACATTGGGCAGACAGGACGATGCCTAAATAAAAGATTACAGGAGCACATAAATAATCTGGAAAATGACAAGGAACTTTCTTACTTGGTCAGCCACTGCAAAAAGTGTGAGGTAATGAAAAAGAAAAAGAAAAAATGCACGGCCATCTGGCGTAGCACGAAGGTGCTTTATACGCACAGTGAACAGACCACGCGGGAATTAATGGAAGCCTTTTTTATCAGTCAAGAGGCCAGTTGTGTCAGCAAACCGTCAGTCATTCTTAGTGACAAAGAGATAGCCTTTCTTGGTGGCATTTGAGCGTCGTATGCATCTCTGCCTCTTGTTTTATCGCTTTTAGTGTGACATGTCATGTACTTTGTCTATGCGATTTTTTCTTTATAAACACCAGGGGTTGCCTAATAAACTTTAGTTGAGAGTCAGAGCCCGTCCTGTGTCCGCCTTCATCTTGTCCTACGTTGTTCGCGCTGTTTTACTAAAGATGCCAGTAACCAATAGGTATATACGGAATATATGCTGATCATAATTCGGCTCGTGAGAGCAAATCTTTAATTCCGTACTATTACATATATCAACTGTGACATCTCTGAACTTCTCTATTTTTTCTGACATGATCGTAAAACGGAATAATGTTACAGCTGCAGCCACCCAGACATTCAACAACGCATTCTCACGATCAGGCAAAGCAATGCGCAGTTGCCACATATTTACAATTTCTTAGAAGGGCTGAAAGAGTTCAGCAGCATTTACCTCTTCTTCTCGATTTCCTGTTTGAAAGATAGAAATTTGAGAGCCCTACAACTACAACAAAATTCGATCGAAAAAAAAATCTATTTCAAGGCCTCTATGAATAGCCTTTTATGAAAACAATCGCCAGACATTAGACGTTTTTCTTTTGCTGAATAGGTGCGAAAATTTTGCCGAAGATTAACATAGGAACTTAAACACTCTAGTAATGGTTAGGTCATATGTTAATGAGTGCGGATACAGCTCTACTCTCTTCAGCGCTTCGGACATTGCCGATATGCTACTAAAGCCCTTGATCCCGGCAATTAGAGAAAAAAAAATCGCGACCAAAACGCAAACCCAACATAATAATTAGACAGCAGATGCAAGATGCGGAACAGTGTCCACGACTTTCGTCCAGAGAATGCCTGCTTGCGTAAACGAATATGCGAAATTGCTTTGACGCTACCTCCAGACCAGTTCTCTCTCCTCTTCGTAAACGCACGCTAATCGTCCAGGGGGCGCGCTTGCGGCTCCAGACTAGGCCCCGCTGTGGTGATTAGCTTAATGGATGAAAGGGACAGTCCACTACTTTGGGAGAACATCAGACAATAGAGAGAGCCAGGACACTAGCGCAGGAGAAACACTGCAGTGCTGCTACCAAGCGGCATGGCTGCAGACATGTCGCACCCATTCTCCAACAGATGCAAACGGTCGTTCGCAGTATGCTTCCGTTCAGCGCTTGTTCGCAGCAGAGAAGGCAGCCCACAAGCAGGCTTTTGATGGATTCTGACATGGTCAGGCTTCAGTCTGTATCTATCCGAGTCGAAATCTTCGACAACGCCTCGTTCGTGGATGGCTTCATCATCATCAGCAGGTTCCACAGGTGCATTGGCTACTCCTTCTTCTCCTGGAAGAACCCGCATGGCGAACCCCGAGTTTCGGCAACCATTCTGAGCCCTTACCTGGCCTTCGCCGTGCTGTTGTGGGGCTTCTTTGCGTTTTTCTTGATTCACGACACCTACCGCGTCGTCTTTTTGGTGCGAGACGAAGATGGAGAACCACTCGGAGCCTTCGACAAGTGGGTTATCATCTTTGGCATCTGTCGCTGTTTCGGTGTGCAAGTGGCTAATGTCGTGATGCTTGTTGTCTACTCGCACGAGCTCTGCGAAGTCGTAAAGAAGATGGAAGCTATCGAATCAACATTCCAGCGTCCCACGCGTCTCCGACCAACGGCAAAATTTATTGTCTTCCTGAACGTGCTCTTCTCGATGGCGGCGGTATACTCAATTTGCGATGAGATCGCTTTGCTCGACGGTTACATGGAACCAGTTCATATGAAAGTTATTTACGGTTTGGTCCGCCTCGTGTATGCAGAGACAGTCTGCTTGATAGGGGTTAGCTGGATCATGTACTTCAGTCAAGCCTTTGCATCGTTTCTTAGGTGCATCAACGAAGACATCGAAAACTTGGCTGTTGGTCCGACGCTGTCGCCTGCAGACCTGGCAACTCTACATACTCGGTTCTGTGAACTTTGGTGCGTCTTTCTGCAGTGCGATAAAATCTTCGGTAGAGGTCTTCTTGTCACCATTCCACTGAGCATCCTGAACGCTTCACCATGGGGATATTCTATCCTGACGTCACACAAGTCTTTTCTGGACATCATGACCGACATAGTGGGGTTCATCACCTCCTGTGCAGAGCTGCTCGCTCTGGGTGCATACAGTGGTACTGCTCTATCAGAGGTAAGATGACGAGAATAACAATGCTTTTTCTCAGTGTAACTGTTTATATAGGGGTGACGTTGCACGTGGCTTTGTGTGCATAATTTAGGAACTAACTGAAGATACGGAACATATTCCTGAGCATGTGCGTGTGGTCGTTTCTGATGACATCCACAATATGACATCGTTTCACACCGCATCAACATAGGCTGCCTTCATAACGAAAGCACTGATATAATTAACAGGTACAGTCTGTTTTTCGTGTGGTGAATGCGAAATATCAGCTGAAGATGATAGGCAGTGGACTCCGAGATTTTTGCATATGAATTAAAAATGTGGAACTGCTAGAAGAAAATTTCTTTCATGCAAAATGCGACCAATGCGCCAGGTGGTCATTAATGGCAAGGAAAGGAGATAACGCGAAAACACGAAAGGCAGTTCCTTTCGTTCGATGGCGCTGTATATCTACCGTCCGGTCTGTTGAGATGGGCAATCAGAATAGCGCCACCTAGATTTATGATGTCCAGTTTCTAATGCTGTTCAGAGAACGGCCAATTGTATCTCTACAGCTTCACGTACTATGGTCCCTTTATGTTCAGAGCCGCTGACACCGCAATGCATTTTAGAATCCCTGGACTCACCCACGCATTTCGAAGATTAAAAGAGAAATGAAACACTTTTTGAGTAGTGTAGGTAAGCTCGCTTAATCACTACGTTGTTTTATCGGCACCGCCAGCTGCCGACGCGCGCTGGAATTGTTGTTGCTGCCTTAGTGGCATGGCACATACCCACGATGGGGCACTGGCCAGTGTTCATTGTGAATAGCCAAGAGAAGAGGGTAAGCTGGTGCTAAGCGAATGTACTGCTTCCCCCCCCCCCCCCCCCCCCGGCCATGCGATCGTAACTTCCTCGACCACACGTGCAACGCGGCTGACTAGCCGCGGCCATGGTAGCAGCCCGACGTCTGACGGAATACAAGCAATAGCCGGAGTTCCCGGGTTCTTAACATGCATACGCAGACGACGACAGAGAGGAGAGCGAGAGTTTCAAAACGTCCGGCGGAGACGCGCCGAGCTTAGGCCATGCAAAAATTGACTACAGGAGAGGAAAGGCGTGAACACGCTAAAATTTAAATTTTGACTACACAGAACCTCTCAAATCACAAACGCATTAGAAAAATTCTTGCTGTACGATATCCATGGCGCCTTTTAATGGCGGCCTTTAACATTCCAGGCATATTTATTTATTTTAAAGTACGCCTATGATATAACCGTGTCATTCAGTAAAAAAATTATTATAAATTGTTCTCTTTTGAAGTTTTTACACGTCGAACGTAAATCACGTGCACTAGGTGTCCCAGATGAATGCAATAAATATTTTTTTTAATGCGGACCGCCCTAAACAAGTGAAACCAACTGAGTGCTGTTGAGAGTCGTGTGGCCTAGACTGCAGTTCATTTCCCTTGTTCTCCTCCTTCCTTTCTTCCTTCACTCCCTCCTTTATCCCTGCCCTTACGGCGTGACTAGCAGTGTTGTACAATAACGCAATGTGCTGAAAGCGTCGATAAATACTGTGGCACCACTTTGCGGCACCTTGAGAAAATACTGTGTGCAAGAACTTGTAGGTGGCGATAACAATGTCTGCGCATTAAGGCCCCTGTTTGTTCAATACGGGGACCTTGCTGCGCATGGGGAAATGTTTTGGATTAATGTCAATAGTCACCAAACTGGTTCACAATTTTTACTCAATTTTTCTGTTTGTTAGATTCTAGGTATATGACGCACTTACTGCTGTGTCGTCAAACACGCACACAGTAGCTAAATTTATATGCTTTCAGCTCAGTTTTTTTTTTCTGTTTCATATTCGACTGCGCTTATAAAAGCGTTTACGAATATGCATCGACTGACGCTTAGCGCGCGGAAAATGGCGCATTGTACGTTAGTGCTTTTTGTATGGGTCTTGATTGCTGAGTTTTTTATTATCTAGCCCCGACAGAACCTAAAGACAGCCGTTGATTGTTCGAAAGTCGGCACTGTACATTTCTTTGGCGGGATGTCACCAACAGATCCAGTGCTAGTGTCCAATACTGCGACAATCTTTGCGTCCACTTGCTGCCGCTAACAGTGACAAATTTTCATGTTTGTTGCCATAGCATTAAAAGCCTTATTGAAATAAAAAATCTGCCATCGCTCATAAACTCCGCTCATTGGCTGAACGCAGGTTATGTAATAAGACCCTAATTTCGCTGCGTATAGTGTAGCTATGAGGAGCTGTCCTGTTCCCATTTCAGTCCCAGGCCGCAACGGTGGCTCAGCGGTTATGGTGCTCGGCTCCTGACCCGAAAGGAGCGGGTTCGATTCCGGCCGCGGCGGTCGCATTTCGATGAAGGCGAAATTCTAGAGGCTCGTGTAGTATGCGACGTCAGTGCACGTTAAAGAACCCCAGGTGGTCTAAATTTCAGGAGCCCTTCATTGCGGCGTCCGGCGTGCCTCATAGCTTTAGTTGCTTTGGGACGTTCAACCCCATAAAAGCAAGCCAAAACCAAACCTAATTCACTCCCATTCCAGAATTGAGATCGCAAATCCCAAGGGTGAGTGTTAAAGGTATATTGAACTCCTCGGTACATTGAATACTTGGGTGTGGGTGTTAAAAGAACAGCTATATACGCGGCAAGTGTCCGACATAGCACGTGGGCGCATTTATTGGCGGCGAGAAAAACACTGGTGTTTTCTTTGCAGGAAAAGAAAACATGGGACGCGCTTACTAAACTTCTCGTCTCACAAGAGCACACACCTGAAGTGAGAGAACAGGTGAGGTGCAAGTCATTTTAGACTTTTTCAATTTCTTTGGTTTTCCTCTAGTTCTCGTCATCACGGTACTGTTCACTTCTGTGCTTTCTTGAGCATAAAAGCAAAAATAAGGGCTTCTTCATTAGCTGTGCAGTTTGGTAGCGTGCTTTACTGCTACTTTTTTATCATAAACCACGTTTCTCTGTAAGGTTGTTATAGTAAATATTAAATTTTAGCACTGACCTTCATTTACACAAAGTATAGTCATCCGACAGATCTCATATGAGTTGTCGGAGACTTGGAGGGGGGGGGGGGGGGGGGGGTGAACGTTGTCTCGCTGCAGCAGCTCTCATTGCACGTTTTGCGCCGTTGCGATGGTCGCGTACTTGATCGGCAGTAAACTGTCGCCTCCAGCCAAGCTTTGCTATCTCACCGGATGATGTAGACGGGAGTTATTCAACTTGGACGATGACGACTCCATAGCGCTGCAACCTCATTCTCCGAAACCTGAAGTACTACTGACGGCGGTGGCGGGGACTTTCACTTTTGTGTAATCTCAAACCACGTTTACATGAATACGACAGAAGCGCATCGTATTTCCTAGCGCACCTCGCGGATGCGACACGCGACTATTTGCATGTACCACGTCAAGTCAGGAGGTATGGTGGCATCTCGACCACTGCATGAGAGGAGGGTGCCAGCCGCTCCCATTTTGAGCGTGGTACGCTTTGTTATCCAACTGAGGCAGTATTGTATAGCGACCTCAAGGAGGAGGAGGAGGGCTGTCCTCAAACCTGTTTCCATTCGACGCGGAAGTCGCCTTGCCTTTCCCGAAGGGGAGAGAGTCGCATTGATGGTGATGACTTAAGTCGCGTGCCGCGTCTAGGCCAAGCGTTTCTGCCACGCGTGCCTCTGCGACTACCTCAGCGCAACGGTTCTTCACTCCTTCTTTTAACTTTCAATCCCGTGCATTCCTTTCCCCCCCCCCCCTTTTCCTTTTTTCAACTTATGCCTCATGGCACACTTCTCGAATAAAAAAAAAGTGCTTGCCACAGCTTTTTGGCTACGGCAGAGTTTTTGCACAACGAGCCAAGTAATACTCTCGCATTAAAATTTGTTGGCACTACCTCACTATTTTTAACATTCAAAAAGTTCCCTTTACCATAGAACAGCATTACCTGTGCGGCCAGGTTTCTACTTGTTTTCTCTTTTTTTTTCGAGGGGAGGCGAACTTATACAAGCACTTGTGATCTGGCCATATCATTCTTCTTGCTTGTGCAAATTTATTCCTGGTTCATGTCAATAAGCCATCACTTTAAGATCAGCGTTCGTGCTGCGTGTGTCTCTTTTCTTTATAAAGCATAAATTTGCGCTGAAAAAATTAATTATGCTGCTCTCAGATACGGACTGCCTAAACCTGTCTTTCTCTTGTTACAGATCCAAGAATTTCGTCATACTTGCCAGAACCAAGATTTTTGCTTTTCCGCTTGCGGCTTCTTCAAAGTGGGACCGCCCCTAATAGTCTCGGTGAGTGGACCAAAGTTTTAATTGTATTTTTTATTCAACTGAGCGAAATTTCATACAAATCACCACGTAAAGGGAGTTAGAAGGATATCGCTGCTCCTGGTCTAGACAGCCATTCGGGCAAAAGCCGTTAGGTGTGCTCCTCTCAATACGAGAAAATAGTTTTCGTTTTTTTGCCTTTTTAATTCCAGAGTACACACAAACAGCACTGATATCAGTTTCTTTGTAAAGACACGGCTGCATTAGGGGGAACAATGGCCGAGAATCTTCCATTTTAGCTCGTAGCAGTGCTTTGCCTACCATGACGGAGACTCACACAACCCATTTTCTTTCCCTTTGTTTTTACAGATCACCAGCGCCATCATCACGTACACGGTCATCCTCTACCAGTCAGACAGCAGTTCCCCCGACGCTGCGTCTGCGCCAGCGAATGAAACCTATCGTTAAAGATTCTACGCGCGCTTACATCCTGCAGTCCCGTGACAAAAGCGCGGTGTGCGGTGCAAAAGAATTGAAATGCAAAAGTTGATGGCACTAGTCGAAACGCTGTACTCAAAGGTCAGAAATTGAGGTCTAACTTCGGATACGCCATGCGTAATAATGCGGTAGTACAAGATATCCCATTGACGAAAAAAGCCGGCGTCCGTGCGTCCATGCAACAAAAAAAAGTAAAAAATGCAGCAGAGACATTTAACACTCATTGCTTGTGAGAAGGCGAAAACCCGCCCGTACACTTTGTGAACTGAGTCGCCACGTGCTGCGGCGTGATGTAGTCCGACGCCCCGCAACTGGCAGTTCTACCTCTGCATGGATCTACGTAACCGCCGCCGCACACCTTCTGATTAATGCGCTAACTTCACGAAGGCAGCCGCGACTGTTTTCTTCTGCCCACCCGATCAGGAACCCGGTTTTAATCCAGTCTACACCTTCAAAGACATTACAACATACTATCAAGATAGTCATCGCCTCTACCCTCGCCCATATAAAGGCCGCAAGTAGGTGGATGAGCGGTTCCTTCTCCGCCTTCTCACCATTATATTGCCTTCTCACCAATACAGCCCTCAGACATTTTGAACCCTCCTTTAACGGCAGCTGCCCCCACTATAGAGCGGTGTCCTGGGACACCTATCACATGGTGTGGGCCTGCCCCTCCAACCCAGCTATTCCCCACATTCCCAACCCAACCCGGGAGCACTGGCAGGCGACCCTGCTCGGCTGCCAGGACCTGCAGGCCCAACAAGACCTTGTCGGGCACCAAAGCTACGGACCTCCACCTAGTGCTTGTAAGGACCGGTCCCTAACGGGCGGGTCCAAGCATGTCTCCTGTCCCGTGTATAGCCAATAAATATTCGCACCACCACCTCCCATCATCACCATCCCCCATCGTGACCCTCTTTTTTGCCCTCTTCCCGTTCCCTTATGCAGAGTAGCAGGCCAGATATTTATTTTTCGGGCCAACCTCTCTGCCTTTCCCGTCAATAAACCCTCTCTCTTCACCACCACCCCCGCACCGCGACCTGCGCTGCGCCTTAATGGTATGACCCGATACCTAATGGGTTAATGGCGATATCTGTCAAATTACTCTTTCGCTACTTGACATTCATAGATCCCTGGGAGTCCTCATACCTTTTCCAGCGCAGTGGTGATGATGTTGATGGATTTTTATGGCGCAAGGACATCTGTGACCAAAGAGCGCCATGGCACAAGCCATTTTCATCTACTTGAGGTGGAGTCAAAGACCCATTTCCCAAACTTTTCACCCTAAATAAGCCAAGCCCCAGACCAGAGGCGAGATTGTACCCATTCTATCACCGGTGTGTAGCCTGCGGCAGGGGGCTCGAACCCCGCACCTCCCGTGCGCGAGGCGGATGCTCAGACCATTAGGCCACCGCTGCGGTGCCTGCGCAGTGGTACTGCGGTTAAGTGGTGCGCCACTGCCCTGGGATGGCGGGTGCTGCCACCGGGGGCACTTATGGGATCCAGGTTGCCCTCAACAACCTCGTGCGACCAACCGTTATTTTACATGCCACCTGGCAGGTAGCACGAGAACGCCATCTTTCATGGCTACCAGCGAGTGTTACCACACACACACGCACACACGAGTTTTCTCTCAATGAAGCAAGTAAAGCTTAAGCCTGAAAACAACAGGCAATGACATTAATTCAGATAAATTAAGTATAATTTCCACCTGCTTACATTGGAACTAGGCAGCAGCTCATTGGCTGCGAGATAGCGTCCCAAAGGATTGTCTGAGAAAAAATTAGCCTTACGAGAGCTCTGGAAGAGCAATCTGGGTCTAACAAGCAGCACCAATGGCTATGCTTGAAACAGCCATCTGCCGAGGCAAAGGTGCATCGCTTAACTGCTGAACCACTCCGCCAGTAGCGGCGCAGTCTCAAAGTGACCCTGAGGCTTTCCTCGCCCTTGTTCATTTTATTATTATCAAGAAACATCTGACCAACCACGCACCCACCCTGAGGCTTTCCCCGCCCTTATTCATTATGTGATTGTCAGAAACCACCGGCCCAACAGGCAAGCACCCTGAGGCTTTCCCCTCCCTTATTCACTATGTGATAATCAACAAGTATCTTCCCAGCCAGGCAAGCACACTCCGGCTGTCCGCTCCCTTCCTCATTTTGTGATTATCAATAAACATCTGCCCAACCAGACACCCACCCTGAGGCTTTCCCCGCCCTTGTTCGTTTTGTGATTGTCAAGAACCGCCTGCTCAATAGGCAAGCACCCTCAGGCTTTCTCCTCCTTTGTTCACGTTCTGATTATCAAGAGCCATCTGCCCATCAGACAAGAACCCTGCAGCTTTTCCCTCTTTTGTTCACTTTCTGATTATCAAGAACCATCTGCCCAGCAGGCAAGCACCCTGAGGCTATCCCCGCCCTTGTTCATTTTGTGATTGTCAAGAACCGCCTGCTAAATAGGCAAGCACACTCAGGCTTTCTCCTCCCTTGTTCACTTTCTGATTATCAAGAGCCATCTGCCGAGCAGCAAAGAACCCTGCAGCTCTACCCTCCCTTGTTCACTTTCTGCCTATCAAGAACCATCTTCCCAACAGGCAAGCAACCTGAGGCTTTCGCCTCCCTTGTTCACTTTGTGATTGTCAAGAACCATCTGCTCAACCAGGCAAACTCCCTGAGGCTTTCCCCTTCCTTGTTCACTTTGTGATTATGAAGAACCATCTGTTTAACCTCTCTCTACCATAGACTCATGACTAGCGTGTCGGTTTTAACTTCTATTCTACCTGCCTTTTCAAGTATCTGTACTTCATAGTTACATTACTTTGCTACTTTAATGGGTTTCTTTGTTTTGCTATTTGCAGTATTATGTGGTTGTGGGTCCGCAGCAGCCATGGGAGGCGGGGGGCGGGGGGGGGGGGGCGGGGCGCTTCTAAGGCATTTCTGGAAGCAAATGCTTTGAACAAATAAAAAAAATAACACACTTAAGTTTACTCGAATGTCTGTACAGCAGCTTGGAGAGTTCCCTTGCACAAAGTCAATGTTGCAGTTTATGTAAAAATAGCGAGGCTACATATTTAGTTAACAAAATTTCATTTACCAACACTTCAGTACAATGTTAAGAACACATACACGCATAGCATAAAACATCAGAACGCCTGTAGTACCGGGACTTGGTTCTCAGGTGCTCTGAGACAGGCATTAGTGGTGATCATCAGTCTTTACTGGGCCACAAAAACTACTTGCGCGTGAAGTCGTTGACAGTAATATGGACCACGCTTCTGTGTTCAATATCTTTGTCGCTTCTTGTAACGGGAAAAGACATTTCCTGCGCTTATGTGCTCGAGCAAAAGTAAATCTAATTTGCATATGCGCTAACAATCTATTGCATTTCGTTAGGTAACGCCTCAGAAAAATTTGACTGCCGAAGCGTGGTGTATTTACTTACCTCCGCGATTGCACATCAGTCTAACCAGAAGATGCACCTTTTACGCAGGTGGCAAATTAAATACACAGAGGTCCTCAAAATTGTGGTATTGTTCTCTAAAAGCTGTTCAAAGAAGAAGCTATTATCCACTTTCCACAGCTAAACCGTGATAAGAAAACCATCTTATACAGTCATTCATGCGTGAAACAAATCATAGCGAAAAACTCAGCGGTGTTCTCCTAGTGGTGTCCTTCTCTTCATAGGTCACTTATCACAATACCTATCACGGATAATAGCCAAGTGCAAATTTCAACTGAAGTTCAGGTAAACGAGTTACCACAGCTGAAAATGCACATGTGCTTATACTTTTTCCCAGGCAGGGTTGCGTGCTCTGCGTCATAGCCAAGTCAAGATTAGTCTCGTACGATAAGCACAGCAGATTTCTTGCAGATTTTAAACGAGAACGTGTTCAGAGGCTAGCATGGCAGCAAGTATTGCAGGATTGCAGAGCGGCAACCTGCACGTTATTATTGAATAATTTAGGTCGATTAAAGCACAGCTCTGTGGTATGGCCAGTTGCGAAGCTTCCCATAGAGTCCATGTATAAAAAACGTCATTTTTACGTGGCCAAAACTCCGGTATTTACGGAATACTGCGCCGCTCTCTTTGAATACTGTACACTGCGTTCAGGTTGCGAACTTCAAGACTGAGTAAAGCTGAGATTTGGGCAAGTGGATAAGCATTCATAGTGGATGAACAGCGTAACAAAGGCGGGTTACTCAGATCGCGTCATCTCTAGGGTTTCAGAAAAGCTGCTTAAAAGTGTTAAGAGCGGACACTCAAATAAGAGAAAGAAAGAAGTCTGGCTGTAGTCGCTTACAAGCATGACATGTCGCACGGCCTCAAGAAGGTTGCAGGCAGGTACGAGGTCGAAGTCGTATTTCTTCCCGTTGCAAACTGGGTATCATGAGCAAACAAGCTTCGCAGGCACAACCACAATGAAGGTTGGTTGCCAGGTACAACATGTGTCGCCCTCCGTTGTCTGCAAAGAAAACGCTGTATACCAGATACCCTTCAAGTGCGGTGCCACCTATGTTGGGCAAACAGGCAGACGCCAGAATAAGGGGTTATGGTAGCATGAATGCGCAAAAAAATTACGTTCTCTGTCACGTTGCCCCTCATTGTGCTAGGTACAAGTGTAAGCACGAAAAAGAACATGATAGAAAACCAGAAAAAGATGGCCAGGTTCCTGGGCCAAAGTTTCGCTGCAAAAAACGCAAATGCGAACCACTGTACAAAAAGAATGGCGTGCTGTTCTTCCATAAGAACAAGGTGACGCGAAAAATCATGGACGCGTATCACATCCACAACCTTGGAAAAAAATACGTCAGCAATCTTTCCGTGACTTTAAGTGACAAGGATATTCAATAACTTGACTTTCACAAGGCATAGGTTGTTGACCTTTCTGTCGGTTTTTCTGTTTTTATAGTTGATTGCTGGCGCTCACTATATATTAACACTTCTCGTTCTTCAATAAACTCAGTGGCTAGTCTGCACTTGTCTTACTTTTTCCCGCATTTGCTACGCTGTTCATTCACCCACCATGAAAACTTAGACTGTTGATAAACGCACAACCGTCTTGCAGAAAAAATCGATGAAACAGTTGCAGTTACAAAAATCCGTAGATATAACAATCGGATAGCTAAACTAAGAAATAAAAGAACGAAAAAGCTTTTCAGTAGGCAATGGCGACATGTGGGAACAGCTTTTATTTAACTCTTGGGTCCAGATGGCGTCACCATCCGTAAGCACCTGGAAAGTGGCTATTAAAGCTAGCCACTTTTCAAAGTAGAGTTACGCAACTGGATAGATCTAAGAGCTCTTGCTTAAACCAACAATTTTCCCAGCAGCGTGAGGCTAAAAGCTGGCTTCTTTAGAACATAAACGTCGCTGCAATACTGACCGACGCTCAACCCTAACCGCGTACGATGAGAGTGGAGTAACGTTCTCGTCGCATGCATTTCATTTGAATTCGCTCAACACCAAACAACCAGTGTCACTGCAGCTCCCACTCGATTGGCACTGCACAGGAAAGTTTCAAGGCATCCGCGAGGTCTGAAGACGCTCATAAGTTACATTTTGTAACCACGTTCTGTGCAGGGAGAAAAGCGATCCGACGGTACCGCGCTTAAAATGCGCCAAGGTATCAAGTTTCATTTCATTTCATTTATTTTACCCTCAGCGCTTTCGCATTACAGTTTATGCATTAACTGTGACAAACTGTCCGCTTATCTCTACTTTTTTATAGATATTAAGAGTTAAAAATGGTTCCGATGCCTTCGGGGCAGCAAAACGGTTAATAACAGAATACTTTATGCTGAAAATAAAATTACAATAGTAGCAAGAACAGCCGTGGTGAATACTATATGGAGCACTATAATCCGCTTTTAGTGCGTTCCCGGAAACATGGTATCGTTTGCACGAAGCCGTGATAAATGTAAAAGGTGTGAATACAGCACGAGAGTCGACATAATCGGCACTCACTCTATATGATATGGAGAACAGCCCTAGGGCGACAAGGTCACTGTGTCAGCATATGGCTAGAAATCAGGCGGCAGCAAGTAGACGAGCAGCGCCCTCTAAGAGCAAACTGCGATACTTTCTCTGGAACATGTGCTGCCATCTGCACTGAGAAAACAAAGGTACAGCAAGGACTCGGTGATTTGTGGCCCCCTTTGAAAGAGAGACACTCAGCTTCCCAATTATCTCGCCAGTTTGGAGGGCGATTTCTTTACAATCGC
Source organism: Amblyomma americanum (assembly GCF_052857255.1). Classification (NCBI taxonomy): domain Eukaryota; kingdom Metazoa; phylum Arthropoda; class Arachnida; order Ixodida; family Ixodidae; genus Amblyomma; species Amblyomma americanum. The sequence goes on from NC_135505.1 coordinate 123,483,581, forward strand.
GCAACACTAAAGGCCCAGAACAAGGATGATATTATCTACTAAACAAGGAACTATACTACATTTCGCATAGCTTTAACGCTATCTATTCTGAGCTGCCTATATGAACGGAAGCCGGCAAAAATTGTCAGAATAACGTCAGCAACGAACGTTTGTCGCTGACTGTTAGGAACGGCAAGGCTTATCGATGTAAAAGATAAATGTATAAATCGGGAATAAAGTCGTTAGAATATAGGGCACCAGGCACTAATTTAAATCATCTGCAAATCCCCGGTGTTTTCTTCAAGCGTGCACTTAAAAATGGAGTTCAGCGCACGACCTTGGAAAAATATTGCGGGCTAACCTGTTTCAATCCCACACGGCGAGACATAATATGAAAGCCCAACGTTTTCAGCAGGAAAATGAAAAAATGAAAAAAAGGAAAATAAACTAGAAAATAACCCATTTGTCGGTCGCACTTTCTAAATTTTGAGGTAAAGGTTAGCCGTAAGGTTAAAATGAAAGAAGGTTTGACCTCTTTATGCATTTGCATGGTAGTTTTTTTAGTTACCTTCCACTATTTCCTTCACTGTCGCTGTGTAATTACCGGCATTATTTTCTCAGTTTTTGAACTTTTGGAGGTAAACGAGTGGGGAGGTAACGAAGCAACTGTTCTTTGCACAGGGTATAGACAAATAAAAAACTCTGTCAGCTATGTGCATGTTCTACGGCGATTATCCTACGATTGTCAGTGACGGCTTTGAGTCCCCCAGCAGAAAACTAAGCTGTCCTGTATACGTGTTAGCTTAAATATTATATTTTTCACGCTTGAGGCGAAATAGAGGCCTATTCGTTCGTGTGCAATACATCTCAGGCTATTTTACGCTTTTCAGTCTATTTTTTTACGCTTTCTTTCCATCCAAACTTTAGCCGCATTACAAACCAAACCTCGCATCTTGGAGTCCGATACCTAAGAAAGAACCGAGCTTGCAGTCTTTAAGTGGCTTTGTCACATGTTTCGCCACATATCTAATGCCATCAGGGGTAAAAAAAAGAGCAGTAAGGCTGAATATCAATAAGGTTAACTATCTCTCAAGGCTCACTTTTTCACTAATACTGCCCGCAGATCCATGCCAAACTATATACAAAACAACCTCGAAAAAAAATGCATTTATTCTTTTATGCAGTATCGTCATTTTATTTTCTATTATTAATGTCAAAGCTTCGTGTGGGCATACGGACTACAGTAATTGTCAACCCACCTTCTTTTACAGTGCGCAGTTTAAAAGGCAATTGTCGCGCTAGCTGTGTTAAGCACCCTAATGAGTAGTAAGTAGCGGGAGCCTAATGACAATATACACCGAACTTCATCCCAATGAAACACTATTTCCTAATATAGTATTCAACTTTGAAAACCTTGTATGCACTTGAATGATCAGAAGTTTAACTGCGAAAAAAAAAACGTTTACTTTTTCGCTATCGCCCTTCCGAGTTCGTTACCAGCAAGTGTCGAAAGGCCAGTAAGCATTTATACCTTCAAATCCACTCTTCGTCTATTTCTGCACTGCTTGTAATCACCGTCGACAAGGCATACTTCTTCAGCGGGATCATACAGCACTAATAACTGGATAACATTCCGTGATATTTACTGCGGCTGCTCGCTACTTTGGAATGTTCTGTAATAGTTAAATAGCTTGCATTATTACGGCATGCTATGTACCGCACTCGAATAACATGTTCATTATTATATAAGTATTTGGAAATTACTACCTTAGGTTTTTTTTAATAGTTGTTTTAAAAGGCTCTCCTACAGTACCTGACTTTCCGGCATTTCCTGGCATACGCGATTACTTTAACTAGTACATCAATACTATGAAATAAAGTTTATTTGACTTATCCACCTGCACATTGATTAATGGAACCGAAGTACCAAGTTTGTTTTTTTCTTTTGTGCACGGCCGAATGCTAACAGCGCGAACAGATATGCTCTAGCTATGGCTTTAAGTTCTCTTTCTGTTTAACAGCATGATTACAATTGACAGTCGGCGTTGCTCCGTATTCGTGGCATGCGAGTTTAATGAACTAGTTCATTATACTAGCATATATAGTGTATAGTAAACTAGTACAATCAAGACAAGCAACAATTTTGAGCCCACAGGCTTAGCCCACAACAACAGTACAATGTTTACCTTCAAAGCACGCATTGTAAAATTACTTTCCTTCGGCCGTGCAATTTTTTTTTCCACCTCTCATCATCTATTCTCTAATGATAGAAGCCTCACTTCCAATTACTAATTTTTAGGCACCTAAACACAATTTTGCGTTACATATAAATTTCTGCCAAATTCGTCGTTAACTACTTGATTCTGTGCTTTATTTCATATAGCAGCCTTAGTCACTTATGCGCTGTTTCTTTAAGTCCAGCATTTGTCCTGTACTGAAGATTCCCGAAGCAAGAAAAAAATACAGTTGTCTTAAGGCTCATTCTACTACTTTTCAAACCGTAAAAATTATATAATTGTGCACTGAATTTCAAAGGCCTGTATAACATCGGTTTTGAAAACATTTCATCGCTGGAAATAACCGAGTTTTCCCTCATCATCATCAGCAGCCTGACTACGCCCACTAGAAATTATAAGCTACCCAGAGCGAAAGATGAAACTCCAAATACCAAGAGGAACCGTTCCTCAAGATGGGGGGAAAGAAGTCGTCTACTCTGATTGCATCGCGGGCAAGAAATTCTCGTTTTCTCTTCACTGAAAAGACAGCTTCGAAGTGGGTGCTGGCAAGTTTTCCCCTTTCATTATTCCGTTTTCGATTCTAAGTCGTGTAGTATATGCCCGAGACAACTTCTCCTCAAAGTATTATTTTAATTTTGCACTCAAGCCGTTATTCACCAAATAATCTGAACTTTGCAGCTTCTTCTCATCTTTGTTTTCAGTACACGCATAATCTAAGGAATCACACGCCGGAACACCTCCTCTCAAAATTGGTTACATCTCTTTTAACGATGTAGCAAGCTAGGCCGATCCTGCAGCTACACTAATTACATATTAGATTATACGGATTGTTTGTGTCGAGAGCGGCAGAAATGCGTTCCACGAAAATAGCAACGATAAAAATTCCCTCAGACAAACGTTAACAGAGTGTGCCGCCATACAGCTTCCAGATATGGCGGCACCCATCGCGGGGCTATTACGCTTATGAAAAGCGAAGCGCATCGCCGCGATGGAAAGCAGGCGCAACAGAAGAACGGCAGAAAAAAAAGAAGAAACGAGAGGGCATGCGAGCATGCTAAACATCGCGGTGACCAACATCATTGCGTAAGGTAGATTCCTTTGTTAGTTATAATTATCTTCAACTTTTCCACTACAACAAAATTTCACCTGTGTTAATCTTAACTGCTCCTAATGTTGGAGTGTGCAAGGCACCCTGGTCAATACCCCACTGTGGGTGTGTGTCGTTCCTCCAGACGCCAACAACAATGACTCTAGTACTGAATTGAGCAGGGAACCGGTGGTGTCTTACCTGCACTTCGGAACAGGCAGAACACATATGCAGCTCCGAATGTCTCATCAACTTGGAATGATGTGAGCGGCTGAATTCTCCACCTCGCCTTCGACATGGTCCGTCTTAGATCTGCCTCCATCCGTAGCGAGATCTTTGATTACGCCTGTAACAAGCATCAGTTTACTTCCAAGCATGAGTGCAAAGAGCAGTTTCCACGTAGAAAAGAGCAGCACGCATGCGCACGGATGGCCCTAACAAAGCGAACGCGCCACATATTTGAAATTCCTGAGGAGTGTTTCAGAAAAAAAAGTTCACCAATACTTAATGCTTCTTGAAAATTTTTGCTTCAAAGCAACAATAACCAGAAAACTTTAATTTCATCTCATCCGAGTTTTATCCAAGGTCCTTTTGGACAGCCTTTTAAAAAACAACCGCCGGCAATTGAACAATTTTCTTTTCCTAAACATGAGGGACCTTCGTGCTGGAGGCAATGATAGGAAATTAAAAGCTGTTATAATTGTTAGGCTAACGAATGCGCATACAACGCTCTTTTCTGTAGCGCTTCGGAAGTTTTCTTTATCGCATCAATGATGAATGATGCCTGCACAAAAGAAACAACTGGAACGCAAAACCAACCTGTTAATTAGACAGCGCACGCAAGACGGAAGCCCAGGTCTTTTGGGGCAGGGAATGTCTGCTTGCGTAAACGAATATACGAAATTTCTTTCCCGTTACCCATGGGCCACTTCTATCTTCTTCTATTCATAAACACACGCCAAGTAACCCGAGGGCGCGCTTAGGCCTGCAGACTGTGTCCCGCTGGAATGATTAGGCTAATGGACGTTGGCAGAGAATTAGAAAATAAAGAGAAGCACGTCATCAGCGCATGTGTAAACACTGCTATGTTTCGACCCTGCCTGGCGGCTGCAGTCGTGTCACACCCTTTCTCCAACAGATGAGAACAGGCGTTCTCAGGACTCTTGCATTCAGCGGATATTCGGAGCAGAGAAGGCTGCCTTTGAGCAGGTTCCTCTTGCATTGTGACATGGTCAGGCTCCGGTCTGTGTCTATCGAAATCGGAATCTTCGACAACGGCTCATTCGTGGATGGCTTCAGCATCATCAGCAGGTTCCACCGGTGCATCGGCTACTCCTTCGTCCCCTGGAAGAACCTGAATGGCGAAGCCGGAGTGTCAGCTACCATCCTCACCCCCTACTTGGCCTTCGCCGTGCTGTCCTGGAGCTTGTTTGCTTTCTTCTTGATTCATGACACCTGCCTCGTCTACTTATCGGAACACGATGAGGAGGGAAAGCCATATCGCGATTTCGAAAAATGGGTCATCATCATCATCCTCGTCGGTCGTTATTTGGGTGTGCAAGTGGCTAACATTGTGACGCTTGTTGTCTACTCTCGCGAACTCTGCGAAGTCGTAAAGAAGATGCAAGCTATCGAATCGACGTTCCAGCGCCCAACGCGTCTCCGACAAACGGCTAAGTGTATTATCGCCCTGAACGTGGTCTTCTCGGTGGTGGCACTATTCTCGATTTCCGATGATATCGCTTTGCTCGATGGCTACATGGAACCGGTTCATATGAAAGTTATTTACGGTGTGATCGGCCTCGTGTATTCAGAGACAGTCTGCTTGATTGGCTTTAGCTGGGTCATGTACTTCAGTCGCGCCTTCGCCTCCTTTCTCCGGTGCATCAACGAAGACATCGAAAGCCTTGGTTTCGATCAGCCGCTGTCGCGTTCCAAGCTGGCAACTCAACACGCACGGTTTTGTGAACTTTGGTACACCTTTGTGCAGTGCGACAAAATCTTCAGTGTGGGTCTTCTAATCGCCATTCCACTTGACATCCTGAACGTTTTACCATGGGGGCATGGTATCCTAACGCCACGCAGGTCTTTTCTGGACTTAATAACGGACATTGTGGGCTTGATCACCTTTTGTGCAGAGCTGTTTGTCCTGGGCGCATACTGTGGCGCTGCTCTGAACGAGGTAAGATGAATAGAAAAACAATGCTTTTCACACGTAACTGCTTATATTGGTGTTAAGTTATACAGTGGTTTGTACGTGATATTCAGAAAACCATTGCACATACAAAACGCATTCTTGAGTATGAGTAGTGTGTTCGTTTTTGACGACATACGGTATATAACATAGCTTCGCACCGCATTAACATAGGCTGCGTCGATAAAAAAAATGTCGATAGATTTAACTTTGAAAGTTTGCTTTTGGTGTGGTGCATACGAAATTCATACTGAAGGTGCGAGGCAGTGTGCTCCGAAGTTATGACAAATGAATTCAGATTGCATTACTGCTAAAATTTAATGTCTTTCTTGGAAAATTCGATGAATGCGTCAAATGGTGCTTAATGGTGAGGCACTGAAATAACAACTTGAAAACACAAAAGAATGATCCTTTCCTTTTAGGACGTCGTGTACCTTCACTCCGGTCTTTTGTAATGGGCAATCAGAATTGCCCAATGCAGGTTTAAGGTATTCACTATTTATTGCTTTTAATTCAATCCCAAAATGCGAAACACAGTCCAGGTCTTTCGGCAGGGAATGCCTGCTTGCGTAAACGAATATAAGAAATTTGTTTAACGTTCTCTAATGCTTCATTTACTCTGGTCTCTAGATTGTCAGAGTCTCTTCCACAACATTGAATTTTTGAGCCTCTGGACGCATCCACACACTTTTAAGCGCAAAGGCACCCTGAAACATATTTTGAGGGGAGTACACAAACCAGCTGTCACTGCATTGTGTTGTCGCCACCACCGGCTACCAACGCGCGCGGGAATTCGGTGGACGAAACTTCCTGACCCACCAGAGTGATGCGGCTGACTAGCCGCAGCCATGGTAGTTGCGTGACCCCTGATAGAGTCTAACCAACTGCTGTGTTTTAAACCTGCATGCGCAGACAACCGACACAGTGGAGCGCGAGAGTTTCAAAACACCCGGCGGAGAAGCGCCTACCTATCAGCGTGCGAAAAGTGACGAGAGGACGAGCAAATGCGCAAAGACGCTGACACTGACGCTTGACTACAGATAACTCAGCTTGTACCCAACGAATTAAAAAAATAGTTGCTGTGGAACATTCGTGAAGCGCCATGCTTTAACATTCTGCGTATACCACCAGTAAGGTTTACGGAACATATTAGATAACAAAATTATTTTAAATTCAAAGACTTTGTCGCTCGACAAAATGTGGCTGCATTGTGCGAAAATACATGCGCTTTTGAAAGCATGCAGGCAAAGCAACCCTGCAGTTCACGCAACTAGTCGAAAAAGCCTAATTTTGTCTATCCACAGCGCAAAGGGTAATCGTGTTTTCAAAATTCTAAAAACTGATATTGCAATCACTAACGACCGGCTCCAAATCTCTGATTGCATCTAGGAGTCTAACTCTACGAGTTGAAAAGTTAATTATTAAAAATTACTTAACCAGCTTACTACTTAAGACACTTTACCGGCTTTCTGGTGTCCGCCAACGCTGGCAATGCTACTCTGCGAAACCCATATTTTACCCCAAAAAGCTTCTTTTAGAAAATTTTGGAAAGTTCGCTGAAGCGGCCGGTATATCTATATAATGAAAAACTGCGCTTTGACGTTCAGTTTAAAAGGTCGCGGACATCGTCTTTTTCCTACACTGCAGTCCAAGTTTGCTCTTTTGTATTATTCTTCTAAACCATGGTCGATGCAGCATAGCTTGACCTTTTTTCCTTGGGGAATTCCGCGCAAAAAGTAAACACATATGATATATCAACCCAAAATAAACAATCATTTCTCACTGCTTGTTGTGGCCTTGGTCTTCTTGTGTTTTCTTTCTGCTTGGGCTGAATTAATTCATAGCAACATAGTTACGACAAGGCAGACTTCTGAGTACTTTTGCAGTGCATAACTTGCTTTCTTTATCATGCCTGACGCCGCAATCAAACCCAGTGTTGCCACCTCTTCGAAAACCGAGATATGTGCAAAACAGTCAGCAGTGGTGCGCACCAAAAACAAGTACCGAACATTGACTTTGGAAGGGTAACGTTAGCACCGTTGTGCATTGCAGTTGAGTTAAGTTGAGGTGTTAAATGCTACAGGTGGGGTTAGCCTTGCTTTATCTGCTGGCAGTTGCTCCACCGTAGCGTCTCTTGTATATTAACAATGTCCTAAAGCCTGTCGCATCTACCCCGCTATGCACACAGTCTCTTGTAATAACACACATTCTCTCCCACAGTCACCATCTATGCACACAATCAATCCACACAGTTCACATCCAAGTCCACTCCAGAAGTCACCATCTATGCACATATTCAGTCACAGTAGAACATAGGCCATTGTAGTGCTACAATCCATACACACATTCACTCACAGTATAACGTAGTCCACTCCGGAAGACACCATCTACGCACATATTCAATCACAGTACGCCATAGTCCGTTCCTGCTGTCACCATTTAAAAACAAGATTCGTGTCCTGCAGAAATGTTAAAAGAAGGCGTGCAGCCTCCCTTCTGCATGCCTGGTTTCCACTCGGGTAGACAACGTCCTGAACTGTACTGTGACGGGTTCCTGTCTTCTTGAAGGAAGCGAACATCCCATACCTTTCCGCGTTGTATTCTGGGCAGTACATAATATAATGTTTGATATCCCCGCACGCACTACATAAAGAGCAAAGAGGAGACGATGTTATGCCCGTCTTATGAATTTATGCAGGAGTGCGAGCAGAGGCCGTGCGAATTCGATGTAGAAGGGTCGCCTGAGATCTTCCCAGTCCCTTGGTCACACATGGCTTGTGGGACGCACTCCACAGGGTACTGAAATGATCGAGCACCGTTTTCCTGTATAGACTTTTTCCATCTTGAGGTGCTTTCTTTGATGGGATCCTTGAGAAAGTTTTATGGGCGAGATTGTCTGCCACCTCATTACCGTTGACTCCTATGTGAGAGGGCACCCATTGGATATGTAGAGTAAAGCCTTTGCTGTGCTGATTCTGCACCAAGCGCAGAGAGCTTATAGACAAAACATCAGTAGGGAATCCGCGCTCTAACCTTTGAAGGGAAGATTTTGAATAAAATAGGATGACAACCGGTTGAGCCGGACAAGACCCTAACTTCCATAAAGCTGCCTCAACAGCAACACTTTCAACCGTTGTGGAGGATACGACAGCAGTGAAGGGTACGGACCACTTACAGTCCAAAGGAGGAATGTAAAAAGCCGCTACACTAGCTTGTATGACCTTGTCCACAGAACCATCCGTGAAAATTTGAAGATGGCAGGCATACTCTGTTTCCAAGTTGTTCAAGTACAAGCGAAAGCGTTGCTGCCAAAGGAGAGCTGCGCTTTGCGCTCACATGGGGAATTGTGACCTTACAGTCGAGGGTCGGAAAAGACCAGGGGGGTTTCAACCGTTTCCTTTGCCTTCGGACATTAATGCCTAAAGAACTAAGAGTATTGAGTGCCAAGTAAGCCTTCGACTCATATCTCTTGCAGAGCCGCTGGAGAATGGATCGCCCAGCTACCGTCTCTCCTAGGCGGTCAGGATGCATTAGTAGTCTCTGAGAAGCGATAAGGCTAAGAGGTTTCGATAGGGACTAATGAAGTACTGCCTTATTCGCAGCCGCCTGGGGAACTCCAATGGCTCTTCTTAGGCCCTTTCTGTGGACAACTTCGAGACGTTCAAGTTGTGATGCCGAGGGTGAAATTAAAGGTAATTGATACATTATGCGACTGACCACCAGCGCCATGAAGTTTGACCATCGAAGAAGGATGGTTTCCCCATTGCTGACGTGCAGTTCTACGGCTAACATTGAGACGGGAAGATATAGATGAAACAACCGCGTCTACAGCTTTTCGCCACTGTAGACGGGAGTCAATAATGACGCCCAGGAAACGCGTGTGGTTGAATTGACGGATGCAAGAGTGACCGAGGTCTATCTTCAACCGCGCTTGACGTCTTCCTTGACGTCTTCAGAGCGCATTGCACTCTCTTTTCGTGTTGCACGATATTAATAACAAAACCGAAACGAAGTCATCTACTCCTGATTCTGTCCGATCCCAACCCCTACAGGGTACATCACGGTGCATTGCACGCTTCGGTACATTGAATACCTGGCCACTACAAGAACGCCAGTGCTTATGACAGCGTTCACAGTGGCCGACATCGGACATGGCCACATTTATCGGCCGCACGTAAAAACGCCTCGTTTTCTTGCAGGCAAAGAAAACATGGGACGTGCTTACCAAGCTCCTCGTCTCACAAGAGCACACACCTGAAGTGAGGGAACAGGTGAGGTGCACGTCATATTACACTTTTGCACTTCTTTTGTATTTCATCTACTTCTGTCCTCACAGTAGTGATCACTGCGCTGCTTTCTTCCGCATAAAAGTTGTGAACAATGGTTACTTCGCTATTCGGTTTTGTGCTGAGGTCTGTGTTGTCGGGTTTTTATCATACACAGCTTTCGCTGTGTGGTTCTAGTAGTGAAGAATAAATTTTGGAATTGGCCTTCCTGTACACAAAGTGGACGTCTTCCGACAGATCTCTACCAAAATGATGAAGTGGTTAGATGGGTCTGTTGGCCTTGATAAGTGGAATGCATTTTTTTTCTGCGTAAATTTATGTGAGCCTTAGGAATCAAACGCATGCAAGCCAAACACTCAACTAAAATTTATTGTTTCTTGATATGAACGAGAAATATATATGCAGAAGCACAGTACATATAGGGCCTCGAAAATTTCAGAAGCCTTAGAGACACAGAATTAAGGCGAAGTTTTTGTCGGCATTGCATTAGCATTTTTATCATCCAAATTGTTGCGTTTCCTAAAAAAAACAGTATGTGATGTGCGTCAAGAGAATTCTCCTGCATTTCTCAAATGTTCTTATGCGGGGAAGGTGAAAGAGGGAGGCGAAATTCTGGGGCAAGTGCTAGTGATGTGGTGGTATCAGTCTTCTGGCTTGTGCATATGTACTTCTGGTGGTTCAGGTCGATAAAACATCATTTGAAGTTCGCGCGCTCGTTTTGCACATGTTCCATAACTGTGTCCTGCATAATTTTCTCCTGCAAAATGCATTCCACTCATATATGATACTGCGTAAATATACATATCGTTCTCTTTTTACAGATCCAAGAATTTCGTCACACCTGTCAGAACCAAGATTTTTCCTTTTCCGCTTGCGGTTTCTTCAAAGTGGGACCACCCCTAATAGTTTCGGTCAGTGAAATAAAATTTTAATCATATCTTTGTTCAAGAGAGTAAAATTTTCAACAAATCGCCAAATTACGGGTGTTCAAAAGATATTATAGCGCCTGGTTTAGCCAGTTCTCCAGGCTAAACTGCCGCTCAAAGCCAGAAATTCTGAACCAAACCATTTTTAAGCACGAAACCGTTATGAACGCAATTTTTTCATATAATGTAAGATTTCAGTAGAACAACTAATATATATCGCACGACCCCCCCACAGCAGTCATGAATTTTTTTGCAGTTACCGTTTTTGCTATCGTCAAAAGCATTCCTCGTTGGTTTTCGATGACACTCTTAACTGTTCGATGCCATCGATGGAAACACGTTAAGACATTTTAATACTCATCAGCAGCATAGGCCATTACTTTCAATATTTCTCTGAAAGCATCATATAATTCTTTAATGTTCAAAATTTTCGTCCAATAATGTCGGACATGAAGTGTGGTCCTCTCAAGCGAAGAACACTTTTTCCGCTTTTGTTTTCAACTACGAAGTACGCTTAAAAGATACTGATATTCATTTCTTTCTAAAGACAAGCCGCAATAAAAACAGCAGTGTGCGGAATCCTTTCACTTTCGCTTGTTGCAGCTTTTTGTCAATAACCTAGGGTATGGCCGCAACTCATTTCCTTTTCCTTTGTTTTTTGCAGATCGCCAGTGCCATCATCACATACACGGTCATTTTCTACCAGTCAGACAATAGCTCCTCATACGCAGCGTCTGCTCCAATGAATGTCACGTGGGGTTAACGGTTTCATCGTGCTGCACACCTTGCACTCCCATGACAAAACGCTGTTAAATTCCATTTTGTAAGAAAAATTCATTCACTAAGAATAATCCGAAGAAAACCGAAAACGATACCGGTACTAGCCGAAGGGCTTGGCATAACGGGCTCCAATTGTGTTCTCAATTTAGATACGCCCTGCGCATTAGCGCAATGACATTAGATATCCCGATCACCCCTGTTTTATATAGGTATGTTTCAGAGTAAATAAAATGAAAATTGAATTGAATTGAAAATTGGAAATTGAATTGAATTGAAAAGCTGGCGTCCGTCCATGCCACGAAAAAGCAGGTGGCAAAGAAATTCATTCAAATTAATTCAATGGAACTGCCACCTGCCAACCGCGCCACTGTTCATAAGGTTTTGGGTCGAGAGATGGACTGCCTCCCGAAAATCTAGTTAAGCAAAAATGAGCCATAGAGGAGGTTTTCCCCTGAGGCTTTCCTATGCCTTGTTCACTTTCTGATTATCAAGAACCATCTGCCCAACCGGCAAGCACCCTGAGGGTTCTCCTCCCTTGTTCACTTTGTGATTATCAAGAACCATCTGCCCAACCGGCAAGCACCCTGAGGGTTCTCCTCCCTTGTTCACTTTCTGATTATCAAGAACCATCTGCCCAACCGGCAAGCACCCTGAGGGTTCTCCTCCCTTGTTCACTTTGTGATTATCAAGAACCATCTGCCCAACCGGCAAGCACCCTGAGGGTTCTCCTCCCTTGTTCACTTTGTGATTATCAAGAACCATCTGCCCAGCCAAGCAAGCACCATGAGGTTTCTCCTCCCTTGTTCACTTTGTGATTATCAAGAACCATCTGCCCAACCGGCAAGCACCCTGAGGGTTCTCCTCCCTTGTTCACTTTGTGATTATCAAGAACCATCTGCCCAGCCAAGCAAGCACCATGAGGGTTCTCCTCCCTTGTTCACTTTGTGATTATCAAGAACCATCTGCCCAGCCAAGCAAGCACCATGAGGTTTCTCCTCCCTTGTTCACTTTGTAATTATCAAGAGCCATCTGCCCATCAAGCAAGCACCCTGAGGCTTTCCTCTCCCTTGTTGGTTTTGTAATTATCAAGAAACACCTGCCCAACACGCAGCCACCCTGAGGCTTTCCCCTCGCTTCACTTTGGGATTATCAAGAACCATCTGCCCAACCTGGAAAGCACCAACAGGCTGCCCCCACCCCCTTGTTCATTTGGTGATTATCAATAAACATCTGCCCAACCAGACACCCACCCTGATGCTTTCCTCTCCGTTGTTAATTTTGTTATAATCAATAAACATCTGCCCAACACGCAGCCAACCTGAGGCTTTCCACTCCCTTGTTCACTTTCTGATTATCAAGAACCATCTGCCCAAGCAGCAAGCCCCCTGAGTCTTTCCCCTCCCTTGTTTCCTTTGTGATTATCAAGAACCATGTTCCCAACCAGGAAAGCACCCTCAGGCTATCCCCTCCCATGTGTTCATTTGACGATTATCAATAAACATCTGCCAACCAGGCACCAACCCTGACTCATTTCTCTCCCTTGTTCATTTTGTTATTATCAAGAGACAACTGCCCAACGCGCAGCCACCCTGAAGGTTCCCCTCCAATTTTCACTTTCTGACTATTAAGAACCATCTGCCCAACCGGAAAGCACACAGAGGCTTTCCCCTCTCTTGTTCACTTTGTGATTATCAAAACCCATCTGCCCAACCAGACAAGCACCCTCAGGCTGTCCCCTCCCTTGTTCATTTTGTGATTTTCAATAAACGTCTGCCCAACCAGGCACCCAACCTGAAGATTTCTCCTCCCTTGTTCCTTTTCTGATTATCAAGAGCCATCTGCCCAGCCGGCAAGAACCCTGAAGTTTTCCCCTCCATTGTTAGCTTTGTGATTATCAAGAACCATCTGCCCAACAGGCAAGCATCCTGAGGCTTTCTTTTCCTTGTTCACTTTGTGATTATCAAGAACGATCTGCCCAACCAAGAAAGCACCCTCGGGCTGTCCCCTCTCTTGTTCATTTTGTGATTATCAACAAACATGTGCCCAACCAGGCACCAACCCTGACGCTCCCCCCCCCCCCCCCCCCCCCACCATGTTCATTTTGTGATTGTCAAGAACCGCCTGCTCAATAGGCAAGCACCCAGAGGCTTTTGCCTCCCTTGTTAACTTTCTGTTTCTGAATTATCATCTGCCCAACAGGCAAGCACCCTCAGGCTTTCTCCTCTCTTCTTCCCTTTCTGATTATCAAGAGCCATCTGCCCAGCAGGCAAGCACCCTGAGGCTTTCGCCTCCCGTACTCACTTTCTGATTATCAAGAACCACCTGCTCAACCAGGCAAGCACCCTGAGACTTTCCCTTGCCTTGTTCGCTTTGTGATTATGAAGAATGATTTTTCTAACCTCTCTGTACCATAGACTTACGACTAGCGCGTCAGATATAAGTTCTAATCTACCGGCTTTTTCAAGTATCTGTACTTCGTTGTTACGTAACTTGGCTACTTCAATGGGTTTCTTTGTTTTGTAATTTCAGGTATTATGTGCTTGTGTTTCCGCAGCAGCCAATGGAGGCGAGGGGAGGGTGGGGGGGGGGGGGGCGCTTCCTAAGGCATTTCTGGAAGCAAATGCTTTGAACAAATGCAAAAATAACAAACTGACAAAATCAGTGTTTGAGTTTATGTAAACATGGCAAGGCTACATGTTCAGTTACAAAAATTTCATTTCCCAACAATTCAGTACATTAAAAAATTATAGCATGTTAACAACATTGACATGCATAGCATAAAACATGGGACGCCCTGTAGTACCGCGAATTGGTTCTCGGGTGCTCTGACCAGCATTAGTACTGAACACCAGGCATTACTGAGCCACATAAACTGCTTCAGCGTGCAGTCGTTGACAGTAATATGGACCGCGCTTCGGTGTTCAATATATTTTGCCGTGTTGTGTAACAGGAAAAAGCATTTCCGGCGTTTATGTGCTAGAGCAAAAGAAAATCTAATTTTCATCTGCGCTAATCACCTATTTCCTTTGGCTAGGTAACGCCTCCGCGACTGCACATCAGTCTAACCAGAAGATGCTTCTTATACGCAGGTGGCAAATTAAATAAATAGAAGTCCTCAGAACTGTGGTGTTGTTCTCTAAACTCTGTTCAAAGAAGAGGCTATTATCTACTTTACACAGCTAAACCGCGATAAGGAAACCATCTTGTACAGTCCTTCATGCGTGAAACAAATCATAGCGAAAAACTCAACGGTTTTCTCCTAGTGGAGTCCTTCTCTTCATAGGTCACTTATCACAATACCTATCACGGATAATAGGCAAGTGCAAATTCCAACTGAAGTTCAGGTAAACGAGTTACCACAGCTGAAAATGCACATGTACTACTTATAATTTTTCCCAGAGAAGGTTGCGTGCTTAGCGTCATCTCCAGGTCGGAGACTTGATTCCAAGTCAAGATTAGTCTCGTACGATAAGCACAGCAGATTTCTTACAGTTTTTAAACGAGAACGTGTTCAGAGGCTTGCATGGCAGCAAGTATTGCAGAATGGCAGAGCGGAAACCTGCGCGTTATTATTGAATAATTTAGGTCGATTAAAACAGAGCTCTGTGATATGGCCAGTTGTGAAGATTACCATAGGCTCCATGTATAAAAAACGGCATTTTTACGTGGCGAAAACTCAAGTATTTACGGAATGTTGCGCCACACTCTTTGAATACTGTACACTGCGTTCAGGTTGCGAACTTCAATACTGAGTAAAGCTGAGGTTTGGGCAAGTGGATAAGCATTCGTGGTGGATGAACAGCCCAGAAAAGGCGGGTTATCCAGATCGTGTCATATCTAGGGTTTCAGAAACGCTGTTTAAAAGTGTTAAGAGCGGACACTCAAATGAGAGAAAGAAAAAAAGAAGACTGGCTGTAGTCTCTTACAAGCATCGCATCTCGCACGGCCTCAAGAAGGTTGCAGGCAACTACGACGTCGATGTCGTATTTTCTGCCCGTTGCAAACTGGGTACCATCAGCATACAAGTTTCGCAGGCACAGCCACAATGAAGGTTGGTTGCCAGGTACGACATGTGTCGCCCTCCGTTGTCTGCAAAGAAAACGCTGTATACCAGATACCCTTCAAGTGCGGTGCCACCTATGTTGGGCAAACAGGAAGACGCCAGAATAAGAGGTTAATGTAGCATGAATGCGCAAAAAAAAAATTACCCTCTTTGCCATGTTGCCCCTCATTGCGCTAGGCACAAGTGTAAGAACGAAAAAGACCATGAAAGAAAACCAGAAAAAGATGGCCAGGTTGCTGGGCCAAAGTTTCGCTGCAAAAAGCGCAAATGCGAACTGCTGTACAAAAAAAAATGCAGTGCTGTTCTTCCATAAGATCAAGGTGACACGAAAATTCATGGACGCGTATCACATCCATAATACTGGATAAAAATGTGTCAGCAATCCTTTTGTGACTTTAATTGACAAGGAAATTGAATAACATGACTTTCAGGTGGCATAGGTTGTTGACCCTTTTGTCGGTATTTCTGTTTTTATAGTTGATTGCTGGCGCTCGCTATATATTACCACTTATAATTCTTCAATAAATTCAGTTGCTAGTCAGCGCTTGTCTTGCCTCTTTCCCGCATTTGTTGCGCTGTTCATGCACCCACCATGAAAACTTCAAGACTGTTGATAAACGCTCAACCGCCTTGCAAAAAAATCAACAAAACAGTTGCAGTTACCAAAATTCATAGAGATAACAATCCGATAGCTAAATTATTTCTAGGCAATGGCGACATATGGGAACAGCTTTTATTTCCCTCTTGGGTCCGGATGGCGCCACCATCCGTAAGCACCTGGAATGTGGCTATTAAAACTAGTCACTTTTCAAAGCGGAGTTTCCAAACTGGGCAGATCTAAGAGCTCTTGCTTAAAACTACACTTTTCACAGCAGCGTGAGGCTAAAAGGTGGCTTCATTACAACATAAACGTCGCTGCAATATCCACCGACGCTCAACCCTAACCGCGTACGATGAGAGTGTAGCAACGTTCCCGTCGCATGCATTTCATATGATTCGTTACACACCAAACAACCAGTGCAACTGCAGCTCCCACTCGATTGGCACTGCACAGGAAAGTTTGAAGGCATGCGCGCAGTATGAAGATGCTCATTCGTTACACTTTGTTACCACGCTCTGTGCAGGAAAAAAAAAAGCTATCAGACGGTATCACGTTGAAAGGCGCCAGGGTATCAAGTTTCATTTAATTTATTTTACCCTCAGGGCTATCGCATTCCAGTTTATGCATTAACTATGACGAACTTTCAGCCGATCGATACTATTTTTGTGGATATTAATAGTAAAAAACGGTTCCGATACTTTCGAGGCAGCAAAACGGTTTATACCAGAATACTTTAAGCCAAAAATAAACTTACAATATTAGCACAGAACCGCCGTAGTGAAATCTATAGGGAGAACTGAAATCCGTTTTCCCTGCCTTCCTGGAAACGTGGTATCGTTTGCACGAAGCCGTGAATATTGTAAAAGGAATGAAAACTGCAGGAGAGTCGGCATAATCGGCACTCACTCCATATGATATGGAGAACAACCCCAGGGCGACAAGGGCAATGTGTCAGAAATCAGAAATGTTGCTAGATATGAAACGGCAGCAAGTAGATGAGCAGCGCCCTCTAAGAGCAAACTGCGATATCTGCTTTGGAGCATGTGCTACCATCTGCATTGAGAAAAAGGAGCTACTGCAAGGACTCGGTGATTTGTGGCCCGCCTTTGAAATAGAGACACGCCGCTTTCGAATGATCTCGCAAGCTTGGAGAGTGATTTCTTTACAATCGCGCAACACTAAAGGGCCAGAACAAGGATGATTTTATGTACTAAACAAGGAACTCTACTACATTTCACGTAGCCTTAATGCCATCTATTCTTAACTTGCGATATGAATTGAAGCGGGCAAAAATTGTCAGAATAACGTCAGCAAGCAACGTTTGTCGCTGACTGTTAGGAACGGCAAGGCGTATCGATATAAAAGATAAATTAATAAATCGGGCATAAAGTAGTTAGAATAAAGGACACCAGGCACTAATTTCAATCATCTGCAAATCTCCGGTGTTTTCTTGGAGCATGCACTTAAAAATGGAGTTCAGCGCACTAGCAAGGGAATATATTGCGGACTAACCCGCTTCAATACCACACAGCTGAGAAATAATATGAAAGCCCAACGTATTCAGCAGGAAAATGAAAAAAAAAAGCTTGAAAATACCCCATTTTTTTGTCGCCATTTCTAAATTTTGAGGTAAAGTTTAGCCGAGAGGTTAAAATGAAAGAAGGTTTAATCTCTTCATGCATTTGCATGGTAGTTTTTCCGTTACCTTCCACTATTTCCTTCACTGTCGCTGCATAATTACCGGCATTATTTTCTCAGTTTTTGAACTTTTGAAGATAAACGGCTGGGGAGGTAACGAAGCAACTGTCCTTTGCACAGGGTATAGAGAAATAAAAAACTCTGTCAACTATGTGCATGTTCTACACCGATTATCCTACGATTGTCGGTGACGGCTTTGAGTCCCCCAGCGGAAAACTAAGCTGTCCTGTATACGTGTTAGCTGCAATATTATATTTTTCACGCTTGAGGCGAAATAGAGGCATATTCGTTCGTGTGCAATACATCTCAGGCTATTTTACGCTTTTCAGTCTATTTTTTTTTTACGCTTTCTCTCCATCCAAACTTTAGCCACATTACAAGCCAAACCTCGCATCACGAAGTCCGATACCTAAGAACGAACCGAGCTTGCAGTCTTTAAGTGGCTTTTTCGCATGTTTCGCCATTTGTCTAATGCGCATCAGTGCTAAAATAAAGAGCTGGAAGGCTGGATATCTGTAAGGTTAACTATCTCTCAAGTCTCAATTTTTCGCTAATACTGCCCGCAGATCCATGCCAAACTCTATACAAAACAACCTCGAAAAGAAATGTATTTGTTCTTTTATGCAGTATCGTCATTTTATTTTCTATTATTTATGTAAAAGATTCGTATGGGCATACGGACTGCAGTAATTATCAACCTACCTTCTTTTACAGTGCCCACTTTAAAAGGCAATTGTCTCACTAGCTGTGTTAGGCACACAAATGAGTAGTAAGTAGGCGGTGTCTAATCACAATACACACCGAACTTTATCACACAAAAACACTCTTTCCTAATGTAGTATTCAGCTTTGAAAACCTTGTGTGCACTTAAATGATCACAAGTGTAGCTGCGCAAAAAAAAAACGTTTACTTTTTCGCTACCCATCTTCCGAGTTCGTTGCCAGCAAGTGTCGAAAGGCCAGTAAGCATTTATACCTTCAAATCCTCTGTTCGTCTTTTTCTGCACTGCTTGTAATCATCGTCGACAAGGCATACTTGTTCAGTGAGATCATACAGCACTAATAACTGGATAACATTCCGTGATATTTACTGTGGCTGCTCGCTACTTTGGAATATTTTGTAATACATAAAATAGCTTGCATTATTACCGCATGCTATGTACCGCACTCCAATAACATGTTATTTCTGTAATTAGTACATCTGTACTATGAAATAAAGTTTATTTGACTTATCCACCTGCACATTGATTAATGGAACCGAAGTACCAAGTTTGCTTTTTCTTTTGTGTACGGTCGAATGCGAACAGCGCGAACAGATATGCAAGCTATGGCTTTAAGTTCTCATTCTGTTTAATAGCATGATTACAATTGACAGGCGGCGTTGCTCCGTATTTGTGGCTAACGAGTTTAATGAACTAGTCCACTATACTAGCATATATGTTGTAGAGTAAACTATCACAATCAAGACAAGCAACAGTTTTGAGCCCATCCAAACCAGGCTTAGCCCGTAACTGCAGTGCGATGTTTACCTTGGAAGCACGCATTGTAACAATTACTTTCCTTCGGCCGCACAATTTTCTTTTCCGCCGGTCATCATCTATTTTCTAAGGATAAAAGCCTCACTTCCAATCAAAAATTTTGAGCACCTAAACACAATTTTGCGTCACAAATAAATTTCAGCCAAATTCGTCGTTAACTACTTGGTTCTGTGTTTCATTTCACACAGCAAGCTTAATCACTTATGCGCTGTTTCTTTAAGTCCAGTACTTGTCCTGTACTGAAGATTCCCGAAGCAAGAAACAACTACGCTTGTCTTAAGGCTCATTCTACTACTTTGCAAACAGTAAAAATTATATAGTTGTGCACCGAATTTCAAAGCCCCTTAAACATCGATATTGAAAACATTTCATCGCTGGAAATAAGCGAGGTTTTTCATCATCAGCAGCAGCAGCCTGACTACGCCCACTAGAAATTATAAGCTACCCAGAGCAAAAGACGAAACTCCAAATAGTAAGAGGAACCATTCCTCAAGATGGAGGAAACAAGGCGTCTACTCTGAATGCATCGCGGGCTGGAAATTCTCGTTTTCTCTTCACTGAAAAGACAGCTTTGAAGTGGGTGCTTGCAAGTTTTGTCCTTTCATTATTCCGTTTTCGATTCTAAATCATGTAGTACACGCTCGAGACAACTTGTGCTCGAAGCATTATTTTAATTTTGCACTCAAGCCGACATTCACCAAATAATATGAAATTTGCAGCTTCTTCTCATCTTTGTTTTCAGTACGCGCATAATCTAAGAAATCACACGCCAGAACACCTCCTCTCAAAATTGGTTACATCTATTTTAACGATGGAGCAAGCTAGGCCGATCCCGCAGCTACACTAATTACATATTACGATTATACGGATTGTTTGTGTCGAGAGCGGCAGAAATGCGTTCCACGAAAAGAGCAACGATAAAAATTCCCTTAGACAAACGTTAGCAGAGTGTGCCGCCATACAGCTTCCAGATATGGCGGCACCCATCGCGAGGCTATTACGCTTATGAAAAGCGAAGTGCGTCGCCTCGATGGAAAGCAGGCGCAACAGAAGAACGGCAGAAAAAATAGAAACGAGAAGGCATGCGAGCATGCTAAACATCGCGGTGACCAACATCATTGCGTAAGGGAGATTCCTTTGTTAGTTATAATTATCTGCAACTTTTCCATTATAACAAAATGTCACCTGTGTTAATCTTAAGTGCTCCTAATGTTGGAGTGTGCAAGGCACCCTGGTCAATACCCCACTGTGGGTGTGTGTCGCTCCTCCAGACGCCAACAACAACGACTCTAGTTGTGAATTGAGCAGGGAACCGGTGGTGCTCTACCTGCACTTCGGAACAGACGGAACACGTATGCACCTCCGAATGTCTCATCAATTTGAAATGAAGTGAGCGTCTGAATTCTCCACTTCGTCTTCGACATGGTCTTAGGTCTGCCTCCATCCGTAGCGAGATCTTCGATTACGCTTCGACCAAGCACGAGTATACTACCGAGCATAAGTGCAAAGAGCAGTTTCCACGTAGAAAAGAGCAGCAGACACATGTGGAGAGCCCAGTAACCAGTATATTGAGAAAACATTCTGATGATAACTCAGCTGCTGAGAGGAAATACTTGATGCGGTGATATTACATGTGTTAACTGTGACAACACTGCTCTCCTCTTTTGTGAGATGATCGTAAAACGGCTTAAGGTTGCAGCTGTAGCCAACTAGACAAGACATAACTCATGCTCACGGATGGCCCCAACAAAGCGAACATGCCATATTCGAAATTCCTTAGGAGTGTTTCAGAAAAAGTTCAGCAACCTTTAACGCTTCTTAATGATTGTTGTTACGAAGCTAAAATAAGGAGCTAAACTTTTTAATTTGATCTGACTCGAGCTAATTCCAAGGCCCCTTTGGAGACCTTTTTACAAAAACAATCGCAGACAATTAAACAGGTCTCTTTTCCTAAACATGATGGATGTTTGTGCTGCGGGTAAAGATAGAAAATTAAAAGCTCTTATAATCGTTGGGTTAACGAATGCGCATACATCACTATTCTCTATTGCGCTCCGGATGTTTCCGTTAACGCATCAATGCTTAATGATCCCGTCACCGACAGAAAACAATCGGAACACAAAACCAACATAATAATTAGACGGGGCAGCTAAGATGCAAGTCGATATCTTTGGAGCAAGGAATGTCGGCTCGCGTAAACGAATATCCGAAATTGCTTTCACCTTATCCATGCGCCAGTTCCCTCTTCTATTCGTAAACACACCCGAAGCATCCAGTGGGCGCGCTTACGGCTTCAGACTGAGCCCCGCTGGCAGGATTAGGCTAATGGACGGTGGCAGAGCATTAGACAATAAAGAGAGGCAGGTCATCAGCGCATGTGTAAACACTGCTATGTTTCGACCCTGCCGCGCGGCTGCAGTCGTGTCACACCCTTTCTCCAACAGATGAGAACAGGCGTTCTCAGGACTCTTGCATTCAGCGGTTATTCGGAGCAGAGAAGGCTGCCTTTGAGCAGGTTCCTCTTGCATTGTGAGATGGTCAGGCTCCGGTCTGTGTCTATCGAAATCGGAATCTTCGACAACGGCTCATTCGTGGATGGCTTCAGCATCATCAGCAGGTTCCACCGGTGCATCGGCTACTCCTTCTTCCCCTGGAAGAACTTGGGTGGAGAATCCCGAGTGTCAGCAACCGTTCTCACCCCCTACTTGGCCTTCGCCGTGCTGTCCTGGAGCATCTTGGCCCTTCTCTTGATTCATGACACCTGCCGCGCCTTCTTCGTCGTGTCATTTGGAAATTTCGACAAGTGGGTCATCATCATCATCCTCGTCGGTCGTTATTTGGGTGTGCAAGTGGCTAACATTGTGACGCTTGTTGTCTACTCTCGCGAACTCTGCGAAGTCGTAAAGAAGATGCAAGCTATCGAATCGACGTTCCAACGCCCAACGCGTCTCCGACAAACGGCTAGATATATTATCGCCCTGAATGTGGTCTTCTCGGTTGTGGCAGTCTTCTCAATTTCTGACGATATTGCTTCGGCAGGCGACTACATGGAGCCAGTTTATATGAAGCTTATTTACGGTGTCATCTGCCTCGTGTATTCAGAGACAGTCTGCTTGATTGGCTTTAGCTGGGTCATGTACTTCAGTCGTGCCTTCGCCTCATTTCTCAGGTGCATCAACGAAGACATCGAAAGCCTGGCTGTCGGTCGGCCGCTGTCGCGTTCAAAGCTGGCAACTCAACACGCACGGTTTTGTGAACTTTGGTACGCATTTGTGCAGTGCGACAAAATCTTCAGTGCGGGTCTTCTAATCGCCATTCCACTGAACATCCTGAATGTTTTACCATGGGGACACGGTATCCTAATGCCACACAGGTCTCTTCTGGACTTAATCACGGACGTCGTGGGCTTAATCAACTTTTGTGCAGAGCTGTTTGTCCTGGGTGCATACTGTGGCGCTGCTCTGAACGAGGTAAGACGAGAATAACAATGTTTTTCTCTGCGTAACCATTTATACGGGTGTTACGTTAAACAGGGGCTTGTATGCATTATTCAGAACTTCATAAGACATACTGAACGCATTCTTGAATATGCGCAGTGTGTTCGTTTCTGATGTCATACGCTATATGACATAGTTTCGAACTGCGTAGACATACGCTGCGTCGATAACAAGAACATCGATCAATTTCACTGCGAGAGTTTGTTTCTCGTGTGGTACATGCAAAGTTTCAGCTGAAGGTGAAAGGCAGGGGACTTTGAACTTATGGCAAATGAATTCGGAATGTGTGACTGCTAAAATCTAATTTCTTTCTTGAAAAGGCGATTAATGCGTCAAATTGTGACTAACGATGAGACATTGACATAACAACATGAAAAAACAGAGGACAGATCCTTTCGTTTGAGGACACTGTATATCTTCAGTCAGGTATGTTGTGATAGGCAATCACAATAGCGCCATGCAGGTTTAAGGCATACAGTATTTATTGCTTTTAATGCAGACGCGGAATGCGAAACAGTCCAGGTCTTTCGGTGAGGAATGCCAGCTTGCGCAAACGAATATACGAAATTTGTTTAACATTTCCCACTGCTAAATTTACTCTGGTCCCTTTATTGTCAGAGACTCTGCCACCCCATTGAATTTTAGAGCCTCTGGACGCATTCATACATTTTAAAGCTTAAAGAAACCCCGAAACATATTTTGAGTAGAGTACATAAACTTGCTCAGTCACTGCATCGTGCTGTCGACCCCGCCAGCTCTCAAAGAGCGCGGGAATTTCCCGGTGGACGAAACTTCCTGACCCACCAGAGTGGCACGGCTGACTAGCCGCAGCCATGGTAGCGGCGTGAGGTCAGAAAGAATCTAACCAATTGTCGTCTTTTAGCCTGTGTGCGCAGACGACCGACGCAGAGGAGCGCGAGAGTTTCAAAACACCCGGAGGAGAAGCGCCTACCTATCAGCGTGCAAAAAGTGACGACAGGACGGGAAAATGTATGAAGACGTTGAAATTGAAATGTTACTGCTTATAACTCGGCTTGTCGGCCACGTTGGCGCCGTGGTGCATTGCACTCTCCTTTGGTGTTGCACGACATTTATAGGAAACCGAATTAAAGTTGTCTACTCCTGGTTCTGTCCGATTCCAACCCCTACAGAGCAACTATTAACGGTGCATTGCATGCTTTGGTATCTTGAATGCCTGGCCACTAAAAGAGCACCAGAGCTTATGACATCGTTCACAGGGGCCCACATTAGAGATCTCCACATTTATCGGCAACACGTAAAACCCTCTTTTTCTCGCAGACAAAGAAAACATGGGACGTGCTTACAAAACTCCTCGTCTCACAAGAGCACACACCTGAAGTGAGAGAAGAGGTAAGGTGTGCGCTTTTTACAATTATTTTGGACTTCCTGTACTTCTAGTCACCACAGTAGTGCTCACTGCGTTGCTTTCTTCAGCATAAAAATCATGAATAAGGGCTACTTCGTTATACAGTTTTGTAGCGTGGTCTGCGTGGTCTGCTTTTTATCACAAACCAGTTCTGGCTGTGTGGTTCAAGAAGCAGAGACTAAATTATGGCATTTGGATTGCTGCACACAAAGTTGAAGTTTTCACTCTACCCAGGTGATAAAGTAGAAAGACGCGGCAATAGCGCAAACAGGACAAGGGACCAAGACGAGTAGACACACACAGCGCTGCTATGTGACCAGCTGAAGGAAGGAAGCCACCAAGAACCCTCTTGACGTCATCCGGCAAGATGTGATTCCGAATGCAGAATGAAAGGGTCCTGGCACGGCATGTGGCCACGGCAATAAACGTGACAGCCATAGAAGGATCCAGGGAAGCACATTGAAAAGGGCCCGTTGAACTAGAAATATGCTTGAGCAACGTGGAAATTCGGGCTTGTTGGTTCATATTTCGTGGCAATAGCGCAAACAGGACAAGGGACCAAGACGAGTAGACACACACAGCGCTGTGTGTGTCTACTCGTCTTGGTCCCTTGTCCTGTTTGCGCTATTGCCACGAAATATGAACCAACAAGCCCGAATTTCCACGTTAGAAAAACGCGTTTGTTGGTCTTGACAGGTCGAATGCATTTTTTTTTCAGCGCCAAATTATGTAAGACCTAGAAGCCAAAGGGACGCCAGACAAACGCTGAACTGAAATTCATGGTTTATTTATAAGAACAAGAAATATATATGCAGAAGTACATATATCTAGGGCCTCAAACAGTTTCGAGGCCTCAGAAAAGCAGATTGAAGGCGAACTTTTTGTTGGCACTCCTTGACTATTTTTATCATTCAAAGAGTTGCGTTTCATAAAGAACAGTATGTGACGTGCATGCGCCAAGGAATTCTTCTGCTTTCCTCTAAACTTTTTTTGCGGGGAAAATGAAAGCGAGAGGCGAAATTCGGGGGCAAGTGCTTGTGATGTGGCAGTATCAGTCTTCTGGTTTGTGAATACATATTTCTAGTGGTTCAGTTCGGTAAACCAACAGATGAAGTGGTGCGCTCGTTTTGCGTGTGTGCCTTTCCCGTGTCTTGTATAAGTTTTGCTGCAAATTCCATTCAACTTCTATACGATACTGCGTAATTAAACCTATCTTTCTCTGTTTACAGATCCAAGAATTTCGTTACAGCTGCCAGAACCAAGATTTTTCATTTTCCGCTTGCGGCTTCTTCAAAGTGGGACCACCCCTAATAGTCTCGGTGAGTGGACCAACGTTTTATTTATATTTTTTACTAAACGGACCGAAATTTTATACAAATCACCCCGTAAAGGTAGTTACAAGGGTATTGTTGCGCCTGGTTAAGGCAGCTCTCTAGGTGAAAAAGCCGCTCATACCAAACATAGACGAAAGCAATTTTGAGCGGTAAACAGTTTATGAACGCAAGTTTTTCATATAATGTGACATTTCAGTACAACAACCAATATATCCGCCGACCCCCGAGAGCTGTCTTGAATAATTTTTATTGCTATTACCGGTTTTGCGATCGTCAAAAACGATTCTCATTAGTTTTCTATGACATTCTTAACTGTTCGATGTCATCGATGGATCAATAAAACTTGTTGCTGAGCTAGTTGGTGACACATCCTTGAACAAAAGGCTTTTGTGTTTGTGGTGTCTTCCTCCAGTGGTCGTCTTTTTTGTGCGACCTTTTTATTCAAGCCATCGATGGAAACGCGTTAAAAGAAAGATTTTGACACTACGAATGGACCATTACCTTCAATATTTGCATAAGAGCTTCTTACAATCTTTCAGTGTACAAAATATTTGTACAAGAATGTTGGATATGTGGTGTGGTCTTCTTAAACAGGGAAAATGTTTTCCACTTTTGTTTTCCGCTGCAAAGTACGTTAAAAACATACTGATCTTCCTTTCTTTCTAAAGACATGCTGCCATACCAAAAGCAGTGGACGCAATCCTTTCACTTTCGCTATTTGCAGCTCATAGCCAGAAATCTTGAAGATGCGCGCAACCCATATCCTGTTCTTTTGTTTTTGCAGATCGCCGGTGCCATCATCACGTACACGGTCATTTTCTACCAGTCACACAGCAGCTCTTCTGAAGCAGCGTCTGCACCAGTGAATGTCACGTGTGGTTAATAGTTCTTCGTGGGTATTCGGTCATTCCAGCTCCTATAGGTGGCGCGGCGGCAGTGCGACATGGCGGACGAGGCGGTGATGGCGCCGATGCCATAGCGTGCGTCTCTATAGAAGCAAAGCGGCTTCTTGACGTTGTGGCACCTTTGGTGTGATTTTTAGAGTCTGGATAAGCAGCAGTAAATGATTCTTCGTTATTAATGAGATCCTATGTTTGAGTTTGGCTGCATTACAGGCTCAAAATAAATTTTTATCGATATGAGCATAGAATCGCTATTTCACAAGTGCCGCGCGCTCAAAAACCCCGTCGGCGTTGAAACTTGCGAACTCAGCATGGTGAAGTGCGACGAACACTTTAAAGTGTAATTTTTTGCGCGTTCACTTTATTCTTCTTTCGACACTCACCCAAAAGCGCAAATAAACTACTTTAATGACCGAGACAGTCTGACGCTATATTTCGCGCCTACACGAGTGCGGCCCTGACTTGCGTAAATCCGGAATGAGTATTTATTGCGGGCTCATCTTATACGAACACAACTGAAAAAAAATCTGCAATTGGTAACATTGACCATGGTTCGCAGCGTAATATTACAACACTTACCAATTACAACAGTGATCAAAATCAACTTTTCAATGTTGGACTGCATCAAACAAGCCAGAAACGTCAAAATTCTTGTGCCTAGAATTTCGACGCGTGATTGACTGCTTGTTTACGTGAACAGAAACGTTTCACCAGTGGCTTACATTTTCTCACCTGGGAATTATGTTCGACGGTCCTGAATGTGGGAGTAGCTTTACTGCAGATTTAATTACATCCGATTAAAATCCGTCTGCGGCCTACGTTGGTCACATATGCAGTAATAGAAGAGGCAATGCAGCTGTTGCTAGAAGTGGCAGCCAGGGGGCCATTCAAGCTTTATAATACAGTCGAAATTAGCGCTCAAAATTTGTTTTTGACTAGCGGGGGAAAACGCTGTGATCGAGTGAGCAGACGACAGTTGCCAAGAAGCGTTTGCAATTATTCATCCACTTTACGCATTATATCCGAGGAATGAAGGTACAATTGTGAAGTTCTTGCCACTGATATCACTCTTTAGCAATCACGTCGTGGCCAGAAAGCCGTGTTTAATCTAGACCAGAATGAACTGAAGCGTGATGAAAAATCTGTTTGCTGCAAATGTCCGCCTTAAAATATAACCAATATACTCCATATCAGCTAAGTGTTTAAGCTCTGCACTGCTTTCATGCAGCTGTAATAGACTACGCAGTTAGCATGAACAAAACTTCGAATAGGAATGAATTGATGACACGGTGTCGTGGCGTCAACAGCGTATGTCGCTGATTAACAGGCGGGTCATTGGGCTTCAACTCGTTACCAACCTGCAGAATGAACTTAATCACTGCTTTTTAAACTCTTTACGTATTGGAAGAAACATGTTTGCTATTTGGAATTTCCGCAGATTGTAGAATAGCAGAATATGCTAATTTTTGAAGCGTATCTTTGGCTCCAAGCCACGGCGATTGCACGCGCCGGGCAGAGCGATCACCGGCTCGCCGCTTCAGGAAGAGGCCGCGTGGCGCCGCCACCGTCGCTGGAACGACCGAATACACCCTGCTCTCCCGTGAAAAAACACGGTTAAATTCTGTTTTATAAAAAAAATGTAATCACTAAGAAATTTCTGAAGCAAAATGAAATTTATGCCAGTACTAGCCGGAACGCTTGGCAGAACAGTTTGAAATTGTGTTCACAATTTCGATACGCCGTGCGTATTAGCGCGACGGCATTAGATATCCCATTCAAAATAAAAGCCGGCGTCCGTCCGTGCCACAAGAAAGCAGGTGGCAAAGAAATTGATTAAAGTAGATTCAATGAAACTGCCACCGCCCCACCGTGCCACTGTTCGTCAGCTTAATGGTCTAGAGATGGACTGCCTCCCGAATAACTACTTGAACAAAAATGAGCTGTATGGGAGCTCGGGAACCGCAACCTGGGCCTCAGAAGTGCCCTTTTGCTCTGTCTTTTTCCTCAGTCTGTTTAGTATCAGATCTTCACCACAATTAAAGCATATTTCTTATACAGAAGCCTGGGGACCACCACCCATGTACTTTAGAGAAGTGTAACAGTCTGTGTACCAACCGCTTCCGTGCGCTTTTCGAGCTGAGCTCGGCTCTGATTTCTTTGTTCAAAATGCTAGTGGCAAAGTTGAGCTTGTCCAAATATTTTCAGTCTCGCTCTGTGACACGGCAAAATCGGCCAGTGTAGAAGATTTTTTTACTGTTTTTTCATATTCTTGCATTACTACTTCATTAGGCCACTACATTAAGCGTTACATGAAGCTCAGTGCCATACGGCTAACAAGCATAATTTACTGGGCTGGTTCACATCGCACGCTTTTCTTGGTTAAAGGGGGTATTACGCTAACAGATACAAACAACAAGAACGGGAGTAGACGAGAAGCGCGCAGTATACTCCCCCTTCTTGTACTAGTTTGTCAGCGCAGTACTCACTTTTATAAACGTGTACTAACTAGCCCGTATTTCCGCTCTCCTTGAGGTCTTAATATGAAAGACGCGCATTAGAGAATAATCAAAAGCATTCAACTTCGTATCATTATTAAGACAGATGTTTAATATCAGGTATAATGTCGGCGCAGTACTCACCTTTATGAACGTGTACTAACAAGCCCGTATTTCCACTCTCCTCGAGGTCTTAATATGAAAGACGCGCATTAGAGATGAATCAAAAGCATTCAACTTCGTATTATTCTTAACACAGATGGATAATATCAGGTGAGCGCACTGACTTAAAAATGCAGGTTTGCGAAGCTTTGTAGGCAACCAAACACCACTCAGCATCGTAAATATTATTCGCCTTCTGCGAAAGGACGGTCACAATATTGGCAGCACGTCAGCTTGTCGAGAAAGCCTCTATCCCATATATCTGCCTCGTGAAGAGGTTTTGTTACCCCGAAAACGGCAAATTATTTTGTAATGCTTTCGAATGGGGACGCCACAAGGAGGGAGTAGCCAGGCAAAACTTCATTGCTGGGATGTCGCATGAACAGACTTAATTATAGTGCGACAGCTCTGGTTTACACATCTGCAGTGCGCATCTGAACTTGGAGCTAGCACAAATGATCTCATATCTTGTGCATGCCACAGTGATGGGATGCTCGTAATGAAGTGTTTCTATTGTGCAGGGTTTGGAGCTGTTTGGAGCTATGTGCTACTTTAATGCATCGGTTGAAAAACGGCATGCATACTTTTACAAAACCAGTGCTCCTCTTCGTTAGCGAGAGGAGCTGCGGTAGTTTTATACTATGGACTACCTTCCATTTGAACAGATCTGCAATGGTGCCAATGTCCACATCAATTCTGGTCAAAAGTGCAAAGATGTTTTCAAACGCAGTTTCCTGCCAGAACCTATTTTTTGCTACTGTGCGATATATGATGATGAGCTTGGCGAACACGCAGATGATGAACCTGAGCAAACATGCTGACACTGTGATAGCACTCAATATGGAGAGATGGTAAAGTGCAGCGAGCAAACTGTTCTAGAAAATATAGCAGTTCGCACATGCAAACATCAAGCATCCCCCAAAAGCCGAGCCATGGAATCGCAAGAGATGCAAACCCTAGAAATAAGTTTACGCCCCTGGTCATGGTGTGTGAAGTTTCGACTATGCATGCTTTTATCTCCGAACGATTCGTGGTTGCACTGTTAGTAGCAGTGTACGCTTTGTTTCTTCAAACATAGTTTTGCTTGAAGACCAAAGTGGGATTGCACATAATTTTAGCATGATTGCCTTTGCACTGTAAACTTTTCCACATTACCTTATAGCCCGAATTACGTCCATCACAGCACAAAAGCATCTGTCATACCCTTTCTGTGGACCCTCTTAACCAACAGCAGTAGCCACCTTATATTCAGGCTTCCTAAATTCATCTGCCCCTCCCCCCTCCCCTAATTTCTTTACCGCCACTTCCTGCAGCTGTTGCCCTTACCAGGAATCCACTTTTGTGCTGGGATGCCCTGCCCATGCTCATAATTTTACCTTGAATACATTTCTTCCGTTCGCCTTTTGCTCTTTTCATGCCTGTCATATCACCTCTACCGTTTTAGTGCGCTAGCACTAAGGCCCCCACTCTCCGATTCGTCCAGTGTCTGTCTGACTAATCTCTTGAACTACGTGGCGGATCGGCCACCTCGGTCACGCTTACTTACTGACGTCATCACAATCTGCCCACCGAATTGTGAACGCACTGCCAACGAGACAGTAAAATTGATAATTGGCTCCGACAGGCTGCTTGCCTCTTACAAGTCCCACCGGTGGCAGCACCAGCCATCGCAGGGCGCTAGCGCATATCTTAACTGCTGCACCGCAGTACCACTAGCGGTATAAGGATTGTCAGGATTCAATGAATGTAAAGTAGGTAATGACCAATTCCACATATATAGTCACTGACCAATTTTCCTTTGTGCGCAGTGGATCCGAAAACTCAAACTGAACTGAAAACAACCTCTAGCGCACCTAATTTGCATTCGGCCTAATCACGCTAAACCGTCCGTCATTTATTTCTTCCGTAGCTTGCTACACAGTTGTAAGGCATGAACAGTCTCCCTAGTGTTGCCTCTTCCCTAGCAGTGGTCCAAGACTACCGGACAACTTTTCTCATGCACCATGTTATCAGACATGCAGTGTTTTCGCAGTTTCAGAAATTAAACTGATAGCATCATGAAGAAATGTCAACAGGAAGGAAAACACATTGCACCAACTAGCCCAAAGAAGATTCCTGATTCAACTTATTTCTGCTACACTGGGCTCGTCTCGTTGTCGACGAGCTAGGCCCGATTCAGTCATAACCTTAGTAACCTCACTGCCGTGACGACCTACCGGTCGAGAGTCGGTGCCCATCCTATCGTGTCTGTTCCCTATTGCCTACGTTTTTTTCGCGCTGTTTTCCGTCAGCTGGGAAACCTTTCAGCACGCCAGAATTTTACGGAGAGGCAATGAAGGTGTTCGGAGCGCGTAAAAAGTACACCACTCCGGCAGAAAATATCAACAGAGAGCAGGGCACCAGGCCCAGACGATTGCAAACTGGCACATATCCAAGCAGAGTCGCGTATAATAAAATGTGGCCGACTACATACATGAAAGCGTACGTGAGGCTTGGAGGCTGCTCCACGACGTACAACTTTACCTTGGGTTAAAAAAAACGTTATCACCCAAGATTAATTCCTTGTCTAGAGCAGTGGGAGGCCCTCCTGACAGACTCCGACCCGAGCACACTGCTCATGCTGCTGACGAAGGTGAAGGCGGCGATGGAAGCTAACGGGATCCTGGACTAAGGAAAGACGACCACCTAAGCTCTGTATCTACCTCCCCCCACCCCCTACGGTATAAGAATTTACTGAAATAAATGTTTTTACAGCACTACTACCCCAACTTCTACACACTGTTTTCCTTCACGTTTAGATATCACCAAAAGGCCCAAACACCGACTTATCAATTGCTGTTTTAAAGACGAGTTTGTACTAACTGGAGACAAAACGTCCGCTGCACATTCTGTCGTGTACGTCACTTCAGTGCTTATCTCAGTACGTCGGAGACGGCAAACCCATTCGTCGTAGCGCTTATCCGATAGCTCTTGAGTACTGCTGTGTTGCCCGCAAATGACTCTCGTTACTAAATAGCAACGCTTCTGATTTCATGTTCTCACTCACGTTAGTTTTTCGCCGCGACCATGGTTGCAACAACAGGTGGTTCAGGGACGGATCGAACTGTCTTGAAGCCCGCCTAACACAGCTGCCAAATATGTAGCGTATGTTTCGGTCCCTCAAGGCGACGGTAAAAGGAGGCAGACAGAACGCCTTGTCATGAGCGCTTGTCGCATCGCTGATGACGTACTAGTGAATAACGCCTGTAAGCTTCAAGCAGGATAGAATAACCGAACTTTATCGATGCCGGACCTCCGCTTCAATTTCACATAAAAAGTTAAATCGACGAAATAATAGCACTGATGCGGAAGGAAGTCCTTCTGGTTCAGCCACACCATACGCTGTCGGTGCGGTCTACTGCTCGCGGCTCCCCGATCAGCGATTGCAGGTAAGATTGCAGGTGACATCTAAATCATTGAGCTCAAGAAGCCTTCCTATTGTTTCTTGAGCAACGGCATTCTTCAAGTAGTAGTATTCGCAGTGTATCTCTTAGAATGTACTTTCCATAGATTTCATGTGATTGCACCACTTGTGTGACAGCCTTCATATGGCTGGCTATGCAAGCTGGAGCTCATCGTATTTGTTTCAAGGTGAGTGTACGAGTTAAATATGCATTAGTTACGCTCTGATGAAGGATTCAAGTATCATCATTGTGGTCTCTTGTTGCTTGCAAATTGTTGATTGAAGTTCTGTACTCTCAGAATAGACGAGACCGGTCTTGCTAGTTGTTTTTAGTTTCCCAGCCAGATTGGCACATGTATTTTTCAAATATATAGTCTAAACGTAAGAGAAGGTTGTTTTAAACTTATTTCGTAACATTTCACAAGCGTAACCAGAAAAATAAATTAATAGCTACGTACTAACCTTTGACCAAAAGAAAACAGTAACACTGTTGTAACGTTCACATCTGGCAGGTCAATAACTAGAGCAAACAAGAAAAAAATAACTACCTTCATCCTGTCAGCCAGCAACTCACTTTTCAGAAACTGTTATTTCCACGGGCCGAGGTTTCCTCGAAAAGGTACCATTTCTGGCGGAGCTTCGCCGGACGATTTGATATCAAGAGAATTTGCGAACATAGCCGAAGCTTCATGTTTTTAGGTGGTCTAAATACTTTCATGCGGCGAAGGCTACTCTCCAGTAATTTTTTGCAGAGTTCTTTTCATCAGTTCGTATTGAGAGTGCAAATTTCGCCTATCGGCGTCATTGGGCGGCATATCTGGTCTCCTGCTGAAAGGATGAAATTATGCATCGTGCAATCAGCAGTTAGCATTACTGTTCTTGATGATGGAATATTTTGGTGGCGTACGAGCTGCTTATTGGCAAGGACCGAAATGACGAAGAGTTTACTTAGATAGAGGTGGCATGAAATCTCGAATTTCAAAGCGTTTCACTGTACACAAACCGGGCATCTGACCAGAGGTACCCTTTACCCAGTGTAGTGCCGATGGATGCACGACGTCTACTGCAGACGAGATGGTTGCTCATACCACAAGGCCGCCGTTGGCCTAGTGTCATTGCAGCGAACACTATTCACAAAGCTAGCTACTGAACCTGCCCTGCGTGTAGTTCCAGAGAAAATATCGATTGTTATCACCAGGCAACGCGAGAAAAACGTCCGCGCCAACTTCGTGGCCTGCAAAAGCGGTTTGTTTCGCGAAACGTTAACCCGAAATTACGGTTCAAGCAGTCGCATAGAAGCTCAAAAATGATGAATAGAGGTAGCACTAAAATCCGTTTTGTCTGCGAACGCGGAAGCATGGACACGTACTGAACTCAATCAGAAACAGGTGTGCACGAAGACGGCGATTAATGTAAAAGAAATGAATGTGTTTTTTTATAAAAAAAATGAATGTTGTAGGAGGGTCGACACGGTCGGCACTCTATATGTTTGGAGCGCATTGCCAGGCTCGCAAGGGTACTCTGTTACCATATGGCTAGGCAGTAAGTTAGTGTGCCTCGATCAAGCGTTAGACTATAAGCGCCCTCTATGAGCCAGCTCATAGATTTGCTTCAGGAGTATGTTGTGCCATCTTCACTGAGAAGAAGAACTTGATCATAGACTCAGGGATCAGCCGCGCTACTGTAGAGAGATGTTGGGCAGCGTGATTTTCCAATAATCCCCCAAGATTATACAGCGATTTCTTTACAAACGCAAAAAAAAATGAAAGGCCGGAGCAAGGACAATTTTATATGCTTTGGGAGAAACGCTCCTACATTCCCTTCATTTAACACTGAGGCAGTCAAAAATTGCGTCAAAGTTACGTCACCAAGCAACGTCTGTCGCTGACTGTTATGATCGGCAAGCGTATAGATATAAAATTCAAATGTATTAATCAGAAACCCAATTATACCCATACAGTGTCGCAGATATAAATATCAATCACCTAAAAGTTTGTTTACTCACAATACACCTCAGTCTGCCGGTGTGAGATGTTTTCTAGCAGTCTACACTCCAAAACAGAGCCCTGAACACAATTTTGATGCTGTATAACTGCGCTTACCTATTTCAACTCTGTGATGATCATGCCATAACTAAAATTCCTTCATTTATGCCAACAATATCCTATTTTAGGCCTTCTTCTCTGAGAATGTTTGAAAGAATCGTGAATTTGCAAAACGCGGAAACATTTTGGTTAATGAAGTACTCTGAATTTATGCAAAAATTCAATTTGCGCCTAATTTCACCGCTCGATATCTAAGAAAAATTGAAAAACTCCGCTTAGAACTTCATTTCTTCAACTATAAACACTGCTTTTAAGCAATATATCTACACCTTGCGGTATTCAGCAGCTAGATGACCTCAAATATAGAGTGGCTTGTGCCTTTCCCAAGTGCCTTTCTCTCCTTTGCCGATATTCACGCTATGGTTAGCAAAGAAGTTAGAATAAAATAAGAGTTGGCCTCATTGTGCCTTAACTTGAACGTTTAAGAGACCTGACTGCAACAATGACTTCGCAGTCGCTTTACATACCGGAATTATTTGCTCAGTATTTTAAGCTCTGACGGCACGGAAACTTAATGAAACTTAAACTTAAAACTCTGTTAACTCAATGCATTTTTTTACCGTAGTTCTTCCTGCAATGACAGTTAGAGCAGAAACTGACTGTCAGTCTATCCAATTTTGGAAACTGAGCTGACCCGCCTACACGTTAGCTACACTGTTATATTCTGCACACATAAGGCTTAATAAAATTATTTTCTTGCTTCCTTTCTATCATAGGCCAACTGTATAACCTTATTGCCGTTGAAATGCTGTAGACTTTTTTCTATATTTTCATGTAGTTATTTTCTGATTTTAATACCATACGTCTCATGTGGTGGTCCGATACCTAGGAACCCGAAAGAACAGGACACGTCAAAACAGTATGCGTCAAAACAGCGCACAAAATAGAACAGCGAGAAAACAGCAAAGAGAAAAACAGCATGGTGACAAAATAGCACAGGGAAAAAACACCACGCGTCAAAACAGCACGCCTGAAAAATCGGCCCAGCGACAAAACAGCACATCGGAGTACGGCGCAGCGCTGCTGGAGGGGTGAACTGTCATAGCCATAACCGCAAATGTGCTCATTTCGCTGGTTCATTAAGAAACAGGGCAGGCTCATTCACTGAGGAACAGAATTGCTTTAACGGTGCATATGGCAGAACAAGTGGTTATGCATTCATTGCTTGCTTGGCTTCAATGATCTAGTTTCTTTCTGTATTATGGAAGAAGAATATGCGCAACTGAGAGATAAAATGGCTCAGGTATCTGCACCTAATCTTCAAGCCAGAGTGGGCAATAAACATCCTGTGAAACGAAATTTCCTGTATTCATTCTACAACTCTGCTTCAGTAGACTCCCACCTGTGTTTGTTAGGTCAGGTGTGTATTAGGTGTTTCGTGTAGTTCCTGAGCAAAAGGGTCAAATTTGTCGAAAACTG
This sequence comes from Amblyomma americanum, assembly GCF_052857255.1. NCBI lineage: Eukaryota > Metazoa > Arthropoda > Arachnida > Ixodida > Ixodidae > Amblyomma > Amblyomma americanum. The sequence continues at coordinate 123,519,712 of NC_135505.1, forward strand.
ATGTTTTAATAAAATTGGCTTCTAAGCGAAAAAAATCTTTGGTCAAGTGTTGCGGAAACTGATGTTTTCAGATAATTCTCTTCGAAGTAAAAACAAAAGCTTCAATATAAAATTACACTCCGAAATTGCACAGAAAATGCACGCTGATGCATGATTTATACAGGTCCGCTCTGCAGCCCATTTCGCTAAATAACCGCCGGTCTGCCTCAGACAACCACTGTGCAGCGCCCTAACTAAACACCAATCTGAAAATTTTGGCTCGGGCCGTCCTGCCATCGGTAAATGTAAGCATCGCGTGCTGGATATTTTCAGTGTATGAAAACCCTATAGCGACCTCCAAACGAAATTGCTGAAGATTGAATTGCCAAGAGCGAGAGTTCTGAAGAAAAACTTTTGGTAAACCCACAGCCCTATTCTTCGTGCTTATTTGCCAGAATACAGCATCATGATGGTCAACGAGAAGAATCGATCCTTCCAGAACAACTTCTTCCGCGTTATTCATTCCATTACAGTGTATACTTGAGATCGCGAATAGTACCCTACCCTGTTCCTTATTGAGTCTGTGAAACGAGCACTGACTACCTCCAAAGGTCGCTGCCGTATGTGTTGTGATTTAACGTTCGTTTATGGCTATGAATGTTCACTCTTCCAGCAGCGCTTCACCGTACTCCGACATGTTGTTTTGTCCTCGTGCTGTGTTTTTCCCTGCGCTCTTCTTTCGTCGTGTTGCTTTTCTCTGTGCTGTTTTTCGCTGTGCTGTTTTGTTGGTGTGCCGCTTCATCACACGTGCTGTTTTGACGCGTGTGGTTTTTCGCTATGCTGTTTTGTAACTGTGCTGTTTTTTCCCGGCGCTGTTTTGTCGCTCTGCTGTTTTTGTGCACTGTTTTGACGGATGCTCCTTTGTCATGTGCTGTGTAGATCAGAGGTAAACACAGAAAGTTAACCACTTTTTCAACATGGCTGCCTTCCTTTAAAGACAGAATTTTGCACTTGTACGCCACGCCCCGTTAAAATGGAAACTCGAAGCAAAAAATTGTCTTTTAAGGGACGTTGCGGACAAACAGTTGTTGGTCTGTATCGATGGAGTACCCCGTTCGGATCACAAACAGAACACTGTCAGCGGAAATGAACCTCTTATAACCTAGAAAAGATCAAGAACCGAAATGCAGGTGTCTCCATCACTGGCAGATTTCTAAAGTAAAATGCATTCGTCGTCACCTATTTTCGCCCAGAGATTCCAGAGTCTACGCTAGACTGCTATTCACCGCAAACCAGCGCCAATCTCTCCTTTTCTATAAAGACGCCATGAGTTCGATTAGACGGCGTCGAATATTTTTAAAACCAGTTTTTTCAGCGATAAATGCGTCTTTTCCTCAATAAAAAACGCCACTGCCATTAAAAAACTTCTTTGAACAGTCTATAGACTGTCCATAAACTCTTGTCTATAAAGTCTGTAGACTTTCTATTGACAAATCCTAGAGCCTAGTCCATAGGCAATAGAAGCCCCACCGAAAGTCTATAGACAACCTATAGATTCATGGCCGTACACTTTTATTCTATAGACCAAGAATAGACAAAAGGAAATATCTACAGGAAGGCTATAGAGTCTAAGAAATCTACAGACAGTCTACAGACCACTTTTGCTAGGGTGATGCCAGAAAGAGCGAGATAATCAATATCTATGGGAACAATGCTTGGTTGGGGTTGTGTTGAGCGTCTTTTAATTCAGTGGCGTCGCTTCATTTCGTACTGCTTCGTGATGGCTTGGTGCGATTACACGCAGTCTAGTCCTTCTCAAGCTTCCTTCATTTGCAGATCACAGCTCGAACGGCAGTTGCCTCACTACCTCATTTGCACACGCTAATAATGTGTAAAAAATTGTCGGTGGTTTACCTCTGGTTAAACAGGGAGTGACGCGATAGCTACAGCTGGCCGAGTGGAACAAGTTCATCGAATTCCAAAGTCCGATTTAGTGTTTGACCAACCACGTGACGCACCACGTGCCCAGCCACGGCGCGCGCCGCCGAAAGCTGCTCCGCACCACGTGACCAACCACGTCACAGCGTGACAGCGTCAGTTCCAGGCAACGAGGCGGCGCACCTCTTAGCCCGAGATCTCTACCTCCGGGCAAGAGCAGAGCCACCCGATTGCAAGGAGCTTGACGAGAGACTACAGACATACACGGAGATAATAGAAAACTACAGATTACAGCGAAGAACGTCCCTCCACCGGACAAAGACCTCGGAAACAGAGAGGCAACAACTTGGCGCAGATTACAGCCAGGAAACTACATAAATCCGGTATGGGCATCACACGTCCTGAAAGACGAAGACATAGACGATAAATGTAAGGAATGCGGGGAGAGGGGGACCCTCGACCACATAATCTGGCAATGCACACACTCCCCAGGGGTCAATGAAGGAATAAATAGTAGAGAAGCCCGGGAGACCCTTCTGCAAAGTGCGGACCCCGCCATGCAGAGGAAAGCCATCCATCTGGCGGTAGAGGACGCGAAGAGCCAGCATCTCTTTGCCTGCATCTAGTCGCGGAGGCCCCGGCCCCTTCCCCTAGGCCTGCGCGCCAGGGGTAGGGAGTAGGGGGTCTCCATTTCTGATGGAAATAAAAGTTTTTGGAATGGAATGGAATGGACGCAGCCACAGCGTGGCAGCGCGCCACGCTGAAGGCTCGAAATGCTACAGAAATGTATCTATCGCCACAAAAGGGAGACCCTATTTGAGATACCAACCGCATCAGAAATCTGAGCCCTCGCGAAGCACTCTTGAGGAAGAGAGTACGCCACTCTGATCTCGCTATCAGAGTTGCCGCAAGCAAACGAAAATTACGACAAACCGTTCATACTCTGCTATCGCAATTTAAATTTTACACGGGCAACTACTGAAATGAAAACAAGCATTTATATCTTCGAATCTGCTTTCTCACGGTCACTGTGATCATGGCCTGCGGTGTATATTCGTTTTTTTAGTGTAAAGCAGCAAAATTTTAATATAATTACATCATGCTTAATGTTTGAAGGATTTTATGCAGCAGGATTTTCAGAATTTCATGCTGAACCTGACACGCTTTGTCGTGCGATCACTGTAGGCTATTTTTACTGAGACAGCATTTAGACGGTCGTGTAAGAAAATATTTGCAGCTTCTCTGTCAAGAAATACCATGAACGGTCGAGAGAGGTCACATGCCCTTGTGACGTCATCACAACCTGCCCACCATGGCAGGTGGCAATATGCCCACCGGTTTGTGATCTAACTGCCCACTGTTACCAACTAATAATAATAATTGGTTTTTGGGGAAAGGAAATGGCGCAGTATCTGTCTCATATATCTTTGGACACCTGAACCGCGCCGTAAGGGAAGGGATAAAGGAGGGAGTGAAAGAAAATTCCATTATCGCGTGCCCGCCATGCCCCTGCGCATTAGCCTTAAGGGAGCTCGGCAAGAGCAACCTGGGACTCACAAGCCCCACCGGTGGGTGAATTTGTTTGAAACAGCAGTGGCCCATCGCTTGACAGCTGCACCATTGCCCCAGAAATGGTATCGTTACTCGCCGCTATCTATGAAATCGACTGAAACTGTTGCGACGTCTTAACACCGCGTGACCACCAGTGAACCAATCGTAGGGCACCCCCAAATTTGAAATTCTGATGGTTCCCCAATACTTGGAGGTTGCCCACACCCTAAAATTCCAAGACCCCCAAAATTTCGGAACAAGGCCCACCCCCAAAAATAAACTAACGTGCATTAGTAGGGATTAGTGGGTAGATTAAGGTAGATAATAGGTTGGATTATTATATTCGCATATTATAATCGAATGGAAGGTATTCGAACATGCTATAAGTTGATGAGCCATGCATAGTGTTCCGATTCCAAGCGCTGTTTTTTTCGCGAAAATCGCAAGAATATTATATGCCCATTGCAGACAGCATAGCAGGCAACCTAAATGCTTTCGCGTTTTATTCTTAGAGATTGAGGCTAAAAAGGCTCCATTTGTAATGTAGTAGCCACATCAGACAAACGTTCCTCAAATTCTTGATTTCATTCAGTGCTCAAGCCGATTCAGTACCAAAGCGATTCAGTACTGAAGCCATTCCTTACCAAATTGTTTAATAGTTGCAGCTTTTTCATCTTTTTAAATTTCAGCACATGTAGAATCTAATTAATCGCAAGACCTAGAACATGCCAACATTCTGGATTTCTTATTTATTTATTTATTTATTTATTTATTTATTTATTTATTTATTTATTTATTTATTTATTTATTTATTTATTTTACCCTCAAGGCCTGGGACATTACAGAGGGGAGTGGTTGAATGAGATAAATACAATACAGTAAAGATAACACAAAGCAGACAAATTAATGATCTACATATACATTGGTGACTAATGCGGTTCTAAAATGAGTAATGTCTACAATGCTGGAAATCGATCCGGGAAGGTGGTTCCAGTCTTTGGATGTTCGAGGAATGAAGGAGCTGCTGCATGTTTTCGTCCTGAGTGGAGCAATTCCAACCTTGCGTGCGTGGTCCAGACGAGATGAGAAGTACGAAGGCGAAGGGATGAGTGCGCTAAGAATCTTGGGACACATATGAAAAAATTTATGAAATAAGCAAACTCGAGAAAATTTCCGACAAGTAGCTAACGAAGGAAGGTTTAACATGCGTTTCATTGATGATATGCTAGCAGTTCGATGGTAGTTATGCAGAATGAAACGAACTGAGTTATTCTGGACAAGCTTCAGGGCATAGGTTAGGTTAGCACAGCTAGGGTCCCAAATGGATCCAGCGTATTCTAGTTTGCTACGGATTAGTGTCTTGTACAGGAGGACTTTAAGTGAGCTGGGGGCAGAAGAAAAATTACGGCGAAGATAACCAAGCATGCGATTAGCATTGTTAATTATGGTGTTAATGTGAAGGGACCAAGTAAGATCAGAAGAGATTTCGATGCCGAGATAACGATAGGAAGTGACGGATCCGAGCGCACTGTTATTTAGGTAATAGACGCTAGGACTGCAGTAATTTCTAGAGACACGTAAGGCTTTACATTTAGAAGTATTAAGGTCCATTTTCCACAAGTCACACCAATTAGTAATAGCATCCATATCATGTTGCAAGGCATTAGTATCGTCCGAACGGTTAATTTCCCGAAAGACAACACAATCATCAGCAAATAAATGAATGTTAGAGGATACACAGTCAGGTAGGTCAGTAATGTATATTAGGAACTACAGAGGAGCTAGCACAGAGCCCTGAGGCACGCCAGAACCAACGGAACATAATGAGGAGTTGCGATTGTTAGATGATACAAACTGGGAACGGTTTAAAAGGAATTGTTCAAGCCAAAGTAGGATGTTAGGTTCAGGGTTTAGTTTGGCTAGTTTGAAGAGGAGGAGTCGATGACAAACTTTTTCAAAAGCTTTCTTGAAATCAAGAAATATGTAGTCAGCTATTGAGCCTTTATCAATGATAATATGAAGATTGTGAGTGAATGATGCTAATTGCGTTTCACATGAGAGAAATTTTCGGAAACCGTGCTGGGCGCTGTTGAAGAACGAGTTAGTTTCCAGAAAGTTAGCGATATGGGACTATAGGATGTGCTTTAGTAATTTGCAGAGAATACTGGTTAATAAAATTGGGCGGTAGTTGAGAGGAGAACTTTTGCTACCTGATTTGTGGACCGGAACCACCTTCCCGACTTTCCAGTCAGCAGGAAGAGTGCAGGAGTCGATGGACTGCTGAAAAATCTTGCAAAGCATAAGTGATAAATACGTTTAGGTGCTTTTCAAAAGTTTGCTGTTAATTAGGTCAGTGCCGGGGCTAGATGATGTTTTAAGGTTGTCAATTAATTTCATGATGCCGCTAGGATCAATGCAGACGGGGTCCATTATCGGGTACGCATATGACTGAGAGGGTGGTAATGCTGTGATAAGACAAATAACAAAGTTATTGCTGAAAGTTTTGTTTAATACATCTGGACAGTCGGCATCCGGTATAGGGAGTCCGTCAGGATCTGTTAAGTGAATTGAGCCAACTTTTCTTGAGTTAACTGTGCGCCAGAATTTTCGGGGATCATTCGTAAGCATGGAGGGTAAAGTGTTGTTGAGGAAATTACTTTTGGCGTTCTTGAGTGCGGTTACATATGCGTCGGTAGCTGCCGTATAGGCGCTCCACCGGGCGTCTGAAGGGGAACGTGAAGCACCACGAAACATGCGTTTTTTCTTGTTCGATAATATTTTGAGATAACGGTTATACCAAGGTGCGTTTGAGTTGCAAGAAATGGTTCGTAGGGGAAAGTGCTTGTCGATTATTTGTTGGATTTTGTTACTGAAGATGTTCCAATTATTTTCTACTGACCGGTTTTCGAAACCATGAAGGAAGGTGTCAAGGAATAGAGACAGCTCATTGTTATCGACCTCGAGATTAGCTTTGTTGTAGTCCCTGATCACTTTTTTATCATGTTAGTTTCAGGAGGTGGGGCACATATTTCAAAATCAATTGCTAAATGGTCACTTAACCCGGGCATGTATGTTACATGCGGGACGAGATCGGGGCGTGATGTTAGTATTAAATCCAAGGTGTTTGCGGCAGCTTGCGTTAACCTGGTAGGTTGTGTGACTAACTGAGATAACGAAAAGACTGAGCAAAGATTTAAGAAATCGTTACTAACAGAAGAGAACGGATTACGAGTAGGCGAACTGGAAGACCAGGAAATGTTCGGGAAGTTAAAGTCGCCGAGTAAAAAAATATCAGCATTAGGATGTCGGAAGTAGGCGCTGTTAATAACATCGTGCAACTGTTCGCAGAGTGAGATCTCTGCTAATGACATGATGCAAGCTAGCCTGACCCACTGTAACTAAACAGACACATATTAGAATCAGACGCATTCCTTGCTGCCGCAAGCGCCAGACATGCGTTCCACGAAAATAAGGATAAAAAAATTCTGCGGCGCGAGGCATGACCTCGAGTTCACACCCTTCGCCTTAGGCAAACGTTAGCTAAGCTACGGCGACCCCGCTTACCGCTAAGGACGCGCCCATGGCGCCGTCATTACGCTAATGGAATGCGAAGCGTGTCGCTGCAATGGAAGGCAAATAAACAGAAACAAGAGCGCAAGCGAGCATGCGAAACACAGTCTTGGCTGACCCGAGTAGTGAACGAGAGCAGGGAGCCGTTGGTGTTCTACCTGCACTTCGGCACAGGCTAGACACGTCCGCACATCCCAATGTCTCATCCTTTCGTAGTGAATTGAACGTTCGAGCTGTATACCACATCTTCAACATGGTTCGTCTTAGGTCTGCCTCCGTCCACAGCGAGATCTTCGGCTACGCCTCCTTCATGGATGGTGTGAAGATGATCAGCACTTTCCACAGGTACCTCGGATATTCCTTCTTCTCTTGGAAGACTGTACACGGAGAATCACGGCTGTCAGCAACCATGTGCAGCCCATACCTCGTCTTTGCCGTCGCATCGTGGTGCTTTTACGCACTCGCAATGATCCAGGACGGCTACCACGTCGTTACCCTGGCTCAAGACGAAGAAGGTCAGCCGCTGCCTGCCATAGACAAGTGCATCCTCATGTTTTATTTTGTCCGCTGCGTGGGCATACAGCTCGCGAACATAGTGACTCTAGTGAGATATTCGCGCGAGCTGTGTGAAATCGTAAACAAGATGGAAGCCATAGAATCAACGTTTCAGCGACCCGCAGGACTTCGGCCAACGGCCAAGTTCATCGTCCTGCTGAACGTCATCTTCTCAGTGGCAGCGCTGTTCTCCATATGCGACGAGATTGCAGAATTCGACGGCTACATGGAACCTCTTCACATGAAGGTCGCGTACGCTGTGTTCAGCTTGGTGTTTGCCGAAACTGTCTGTATGGTATTCTTTAGCTGGACGATGTACTTGAGCCGGGTGTTCGCCTCTTTTCTCAGGTGCATCAACGAAGACGTAGAAAGCTTGGGTGTTGGTCGACCGATCTTGTTATCTGAATTGGAGGCCCAACATACTAGGTTCTGTCAATTGTGGAGCGCCTTTGTGCGGTGCGACAGGATTTTCAGTATGTGCCTGCTGGTCAGCATACCACTCAACATTCTGAACGCTTCACCTTGGGGATACTATATCCTGACGTCGAACAGGTCTTTCTTAAACATCTCGATGGACGTCGTCGGCTTTGGGACCATGTGCGCCGAGCTCTTTGTCCTAGGAGCGTACGCCAGCGCAGCACAGTTGCAGGTAAGAACATAAAGGTAATACGCACGTCTCTGTCTGAACAGTACACAATTACTGCTTGTTAAGACAAGTTGTGAGCATCAGGGTCATCTTAATCACGAATAATAGTTTTTTGGTATTATTTAGTAAGGCACGTTACTGGGACACAGCGGCCGGATAACTATCTGCCATCGAACCTTGAAGCCGGATTTCGGAAATAAGCATGAACTGGTGAATCGCATCTGAATTTGATGAAAAAGAGGTATTTATTCTTGCAGGCACCAAACATACGACAAGAGAAAATAAGCTCTGAATTGCATTCCGCTGATTAAGAACATGTACTAACCGTTTCGCATGCCTGTGTTCATGCAAATATGGAAGGCTAACAAAGATGAATAAAAATTTAACCTGACGGAAGTGAAGAAAAATACAGGCTGACCTTTATGCCTTCGTCGTGCAGTTCCTTGGGGCGAAGGGGGAAGGGAGTTGGTAGGCAGGTATCGCTTAAGACGAATGACTAGAAAAGAGGAGCACACAGTTATTTACGTCTTTATCACCGTCCGTCATCCTTGCGTAGTTTGCCACCACAAATTTACTACCATGCATTTATAACTGCAATTTTTGTCGGGAACATCGTTTCGAAAATAATCAAGAAGTTTGTCTAATACATTACGGTAGCTCAGAACTGGAGCTTCTTTCTCATTTCTGAAGCTGGATAAGCAAAGAAAAGTACAGAGAAAGTGCGCAGTCTTACATGGTGTTACATAAACACCATGTATCTTCGCAGTGGACCTTGACTTTGAAACAGCTCTTTAGCAAACGTAATCTCGAAGTTTCCTAAAGGTCGGTAAAACGTACCGATCAGTCGTGGTTCTCCAATGGTTCTCGCGTTTCCTCATGCAACAAGCTCGTGAGTAATACCGCGCCCACACTGACCACCTTTCCAAGAACCAGAAGCGCAGAGGTGTCTGCGGAGTGCGATGTTAATGCACGCAAAGCACCCCAGGTAGCCAAATTTGCCCGTAACCCTCCACTACAACATGCCTCATTACCCGAGCATAAGGTCTCATGTCCCTTCCGGAAACAGTGTTTTGACAACCAGAAATCTGTCTGAGTGCCCCGACCTTTTTAGTTACCAGCAGGACAGAGATGGAGCTGAATGGAGAAAAAATGTTCTTTGCCTATGATGTACTTTGGCATAATGTTCTACATTTGTTTGCGTCTTTCTCTGATATCCATATTTTCTTCATTTTTACCATGGTATTTGTTTTTCTTGCTTTTCTTTTCCTTTAGTTTTTGATTGAAGTAACGAAAATAGTTGACTGCAAACCAACACAAACAAGAATTAAGGCCCTCCTCACACCGAACCAGGTCCTACCGTCCCCCTAAAAAAAAAGGCTCAACATAATTGGGATTTTGAAACTGAATATGTGCAACTACCTGAAAGAGCCTGAGATATATAGAAAAGCAATGACTACGAAAACGACGTGAAATGTATACACTTAAAAAGTAAATGAAAAACAAAACATGCAAGTAAATTGTTCAAAACCGCATGCTAACATCACAGCAGTAAGTATTTTAATAGTTTGAAGAAGGAAACAGTAGAAAACACATTTCTTATACATACCAATGAAGATATAACAGTAACCTTAGTTAGCTAGTGTAGTTAGTGAATTTTTTTACTTCTAATGGGTTAAGCGAAACAAAAGACGAACACAAGCGAGACACAGGGAACAATGCTCTACTCACAAGTCAATGTTTACATCAAGACACACACATCACAGGCCTAGCTGCCTATACATAAATAGCGTGTCTTAAAAAATAATAAACTCTTCTTACCGCTTAGCCCCATGTGTCTAGCTTGTGTTCTCTTTTTGTTACGCTTTACTACTTAAAAACTTTGAAGACGCTAATTCAGTAGATAATGAATAACTAATAATGTGGAGCATTGGGCATGTCAGTATGCAAAAAATTTGCATTGCCGCCATCCAAACACTGCACATCGCCACCTGGCTCACAGAGGGATGCAAACAATACACAAGCGCCACTTTTTTGCACCGTCTTACTAGTCCTCAAGCCACACTTTAACACCTAGAAACCTTTCAGAATTACAGAACAGTTGTATTGAAAGCGCGAAACTCGGAAAAGAATACTGCATGAATCGAAAAAGAGATTGTCTATTTCTGTTCCCCTTTGGAGTTCAAACCCTTTTAATGGACTCCTATCGAAACAGCCGTCGGCAACTAAACAAGCTTCTTTGACTGCATGTGTCAGAACGTTGTGACGCAAAAAACAGTTCAGATATTTAAATTTCTTGTAGCGATGAGCACAGTTATTTCGAAAAACGGATACCACGCTACTGTGTTTTGCACGAGCAGAAATTTGTTATGCGAAAGCAATGCGAATAATCGGTCACACCTACAGAAGGCAACAACGACCTGGACGCACACATCATGAGCACACAGCAAACACACGGAGCCAAACATTGTCCGCGTCTTTTAGGCAAAAACCACGAGCTTTCATAAATGAATACACGAAATTACTTTACCGTCGTCCCCCGAATACTTCCCCCTTCCCATATTAGCAAACAGACACAAAGCGCCTAGCGGACGCGCTTATGACTACAGCTCAAGCCGCACTGGGGTGATTAAGCTAATGGACGAAACGGCCTGTCCGCAACATGCCCAGGGTGGGCGGCAATAGAGAGAGGCAGGACATCAGCGCATGTGAAACACTGGGACGTCCCGCCCAAGCCGTGCGCCTGCATACAACACACACCGTTTGCCCAGCGGAAGACAACAGTCGTTCACGGCCTCCTTGCGTTCTGCGACCATTCGTTGGAAAGAAGACTACCCGGTAGTAGGTTCCTGCTGGCTCCGGACATGGTCAGGCTCCGGTCCGCGTCCATCCGAAGCGAGATCTTCGGATACGCCTCCTTCGTGAATGGCTTCAGCACCATCAGCAAGTTCCACAGGTACCTTGGGTACTCCTTCTTCTCCTGGAAGGACCTGCATGGCGAATCCCGCATTTCGGCTAAAGTTCTCACTCCCTACCTGGCCTTCGCCGTGCTGTCGTGGGCATTCTTTGCTTTTGTCATGATTCAAGACATCTACCGCGTCGTCTTTTTAGCGCGAAACGAAAACGGAGATCCTCTTCGTGCCATCGACAAGTGCGTCATCGTCTTCTACCTTGGCCGTTGCGTGGGTGTGCAAGTCGCTAACGTCGTGACCCTTGTTGTCTACTCGCGCGAGCTGTGCGAAGTCGTGAAGAACATGGAAGCCATCGAGTCGACGTTCCAGCGCCCCACGCGTCTCCGACCAACGGCTAAATTAATCGTCTACCTCAACGTCATCTTCTCAGTGGCGGCGGTCATCTCAATAGTCGACGACATCGCGGGGTTCGACGGCTACATGGAGCCGGTTCATATGAAAGTTCTTTACGGCGTGTTCAGCCTGGTGTTTGCAGAGACAGTCTGCTTGGTGGGTTTCAGCTGGATTATATACTTTAGCCGAGCCTTTGCCTCGTTTCTGAGGTGCATCAATGAAGACATCGAGAGTCTGGCTGTCGGCCGCCCGCTGTCGCGCTCCGAGTTGGCTGCTCAACACGCTCGGTTCTGTGAACTGTGGTACACTTTCGTGCAGTGCGACAAAATATTTAGTGTTGGACTTCTGGTCACCATTCCACTCAACATCCTGAATGCTTCACCATGGGGATACTTTATCTTGACATCACACAAGTCGTTTCTGAACGTCACCACGGACATCGTGGGGTTGATCACCTTCTGTGCCGAACTTTTCGTCTTGGGGGCGTACGGTAGCGCTGCTCTGGAAGAGGTAAGATGTGAGAAATGACAATGCGCTTGAAAGGGCAACTGCTTGTGGTAGTATTGCATCACGCTGGGCTTGGTGTTCACAATTCAGAGCTTAATTGTTCACCTCAACCCATTCCTCAGGTTATCGCCACAAATGTCGTTTCTTAAGGCTTCTTTGATAGAGCACTGTTGTGCAACGTAATAAGCAATAAACTCTTTGCTGGCTGATGATGACTTCAGAGAAGGGCACTACTGTTAAAAGGCATTTTCTTATTTTTAATGCGTTCAAAACTCCAAATCGTTCACAGCTGCAAGGAATAGACAGAAGAACGCAAAAATATGAACGGCAGTTTCTTTGGTTTGGTGATGCTCATAGAGCTTCCGTCCGGTCAGTTCAGTTATGCAAGAAGGATGCTGTATTTAAAATTGAAGGTTTTTGTTTTGTAGCAGTCTTCATAGTGAGTCCAATTATATCTCCAGTTCTTCACTTAATGTGTTTACCTTAACCTAGCGTCTCCAGAGCATTGAATAATCATGAGCACAGGACATGCCTATGAACTTGGCAGCTAAAGAATCATTTATCAGTCAGTACTGGCGTTTGAATAAGTGTGCTTTTAGATAACAACGTGAGTAAAATTTGATTTTCATTTCTACTGACATGAACAAAATTTGCGGAAAGCGAGTTTCCGGTGAAAACATTAGTTCAGCGTTGCATCGCTGGCCAGTAAGCTGGTATTCGTTTCAGCAGATAAACCCCATATGTCCCCTGTTATTTCGGTATTTTGATTCACCGGACTTTCCTCCCCACCAACCAATAACTTTTCTCCTTGAATTCGCACCCAGTAATCGTTAGTCCACTACTGCGCATTGATAACGCAAATGTTTCTCGTATGCAGTTGGCGACAGACGTTTTTACACAAAAACCAAGGTAAACATTCTAGAGTTCATTTGATAGAATTTATTGCAAACCTTGTATTCAGCGCTCAATGAATCCGAAGTTTCTAAGGAGTTGAGATGCTCTTCTCTGACTAAATGAATGATGCATCGAGAGGCAAAGAAAATCTTAATTATTGGGTGAATCCCGTCTGATTACATGGTAGACTGATGTACACGCGAAAACGGGGCGCAATCACTGTTACATTATCTGCTTGTTTCTCCACCAGTCTAGTCAAGCAATTAGAATCTGTGAGGCCGGTATGCCTAGCCAGCAGCCTCCTACGTGAGACTTGCTGCCTTCAGGTACAGTTGGGGCCAGAAGTGCCTGACCCACCTCTATGTTTTGAACCACCTTGCGCTGCATGCGGACTAAACCTGATGATGCATTCCTGGTGTCGAGACCGGCGCAATTGGAGATGGGAGGGGGGTCAGATACCTTTGACGCCGACTGTGCAAATTAACCTGAACGAACTGCTAGAAAACAAAAATTAGCAGCTTTTTTGTTAAGGAAGACTGACCGGAGGATAAAGCGAGCGTCTATTGGTTTATTTACTTCGTATGCTCCAATTGTTTCACGTGTTCTTGCTTCTCGGCCCCGTGCTTGTTTTTAGGTCCATGCGGAATAGTTACTACCTAGCTAAAGGAATACAACGAGCAAGAAAACTTGGACGAGAACACACAACAGACAGGACTGGCGCCAACCGCCGATTTTTTATCGCAAGTAAAACCGCTTAAACCATTTTAGATTACACATAAAAAACAACAAACATAATTAGCGCAAAAAAAGATCAAACAGATTAAAACGTGCGCACTGAATGGTACAAAAATTCAATCTCTTTTCTGTTAGTGATAGTAACGACTTACTCAAGCAGATGGCGCCCCATTGCTTGATTATGTATGCTGTATCAAAGCTAGGACACCAACGACTATTTTTACAGTTTGTCGCCATGTGGCTACCATAACCATTCCTTAACTGCGTCATTTTTTTTTTATTTCGCCGTTGTAAACCTTTAGCTGCGTCTCTTCACCAACTCGCTCAAACCGAAGTCTTGCTGACTGCTGCAATTTGGGTGTGATCTCACTTGCACTGGAATGCAGGGCATATCGCTGCCGTTGGGAAAGGCCAGCACACAGACACATCTGACAGACACGTCGCTCCTTCAAAGTCGTATCTCATGGCAATAGAACAGTACCGTGAAGCAGCTCGTAACCAAGGGCAATCTACAGGTAGTCCGCAGCTAAGTAAAGCGTTATGGTTCGCTTTGCTAGTTTAATAGGCGCAGCGTTTACATGCAGAACGAGATCGCGGGTACTCCTCCCGTACACAATGGCCGCATTTTTATTTAGGTGGAAGTCATAAACGCTTGGTAGTCGGATTTCACGCTGAACGACTGCGAAACACCGAATTAGTACAAAAACATCCATTTCGACGCGTCTCCTTGCTGAAAACGACATTGACAAGTAGACATTCACGACAAAAAAATGAAATTACCTCTCGTACAGCTATCTGAAAAAAAAAACTCTCGTTGACACCAATATCTTTCAATATACAGGTTGTTTTACCAAAGGCTTTACACAATTTTTAAAGAGGTGTTTTGAGTTAGATGAGACTTTACTCAGCATAGCATTGTCAGTGGTGTAATGAACCAGAATATAGCTAAACCATGGGAACTACTAGGCTGGTTAACTAGTATTAAGTAGTTGACTTCCTGACTACTACTCTTAGGCCCCTTAATTATTCAGAGGCGTGTAAATAGACCAATGTTTTAACATCGAGAGGAGTTTTCAGAATTACGAAAACGCGGTTACCCTCGACGATGTCGCCCAACAAATTCTGGCTACATCGCGCCAAAATCCATGCTCCAATGAGGAGCATGCCTACAAAGCAACCTCACTAGTGCACATAACTGGTCGAAACAACCAAAATTTATTGAGCCACAGCGCCGAGTGCAACCACGTTTTTTAAATTCTAGAAACTGACATACATATTAATTACGATAGGCTACACGCCTCTCAATAATTAAGGAGCCTAAACGTAATCGTTAAAATTTAACTATTCAATATTCGTTAATCACCCTGCTAGTTAGCAAATCTTAGCTGTATTCTAATGTACCGCACTGCTGAAAATGCGATGCCGAACGAGGCGCTCTTCTAACTCAAAACGCATATTTTAAAAAATTGTGTAAAATCTTAGGTGAAACACCCTGTATAAAGTATTCGGATTTGAAAAAAAATTTTCTCCTTTCCTCGTTGTCTTCAAATGGGCAGAGATTTTCTGTCAGCCAGTGCACACTGCCCCGTTCTGCATGGGTATAGGCCATAAAATTACATCTCAATTTAGCGACTCTTCGGTACTGTTCATGTTCTATGTTTCCGCGGTAAGTACTTTCAGGCAAGTTGTTTGAGAAATCAAACTGGAGACAGAAAAATTTTATGCATCAAAAACGTGATTTTTCTCTTTACTTACTTTTTTACTCTCTTTACTTAATCTCCTTTTAAAATCAAGAACTTTTTAAACTCAATTTTTGCAACGTTGCGCGTTTCATTTAGTTTTCGCCTTGAGGAAATTCATTTAGTTTTTCCCTTGAGGAAACCTCGTGTTAGGTGCACGATAGTCTCAGTTCTATGTGCCACGAAACCCTACACAACACAACAGCACAATTTTTTGTGTGAGTGAAAATCAAACACCTTCTGATTTTTTGGCGCTTGTAGTGATATTCGTACGGTCACTGCAAATACTTTCACAAGTCTTTTATTAATAGCACAAAGAAAAAACAGCGAAAAGGAACGAAAACATATTAGTTAAACATTTATGAATGAGGATAATGGGTCACCATATTTTGTATGTTCGTGAATTTTCTATCCACCAGTAAAGACAAGTGACCCTCTACTCTGAAAAATGGCTGGGGTTAAACATGGCTTGATCCTAATTATACGAGCACAGCTCTGTTAAGCATGGTCTCCATTGTCTCATATCAAATCGCAAGGTAAAAGGTCAAGGTCAGGCACTCAGTAGTCAAAGTCATATGATCACGTGGTCATTCTACCATAACTTGGGCCATACTACCACGAAGTTAATTTCGGTTTGACTTTGTGAGGCGTTGAAGGTCGTCGTCGATTTGGTGCCCACTGTCTCGAATCAAATGTCAAGGTCAAAGGTGATGGTCACAGTCAGGTACCTAATGGTCATAGTCATATGATTACGTGGCCAAACTACCAAATCTTGGGCCAAACCACCACGCAATTAAGTTTGGTTCGACCTTGTGAGACATTAAAGGCCATTGTCTCATCCACATCGAAATCGCAAGTTGTACCTCCAAGGAGTACTGCTTTCGCTCTAGAAAAGCAGCTGTAATAAATATTACCAAAAGGCAAAAGCGCTAAAATGACTCCAATACAAAAAGAACGTGCGAAATATTGGCCACACTTTTCAGTTTCAACAACGCAAAGTTGTTGTCGTTGTTGGGGTGGCACTGTGGCGCTGTTGGGGTGGCACATACCCACAGTGGGAGATTGGCCAGCGTACCTTGTACAGACAAACAATTGTGTTGCTTTGGCGCTTGTCTCTAGAAATTTCCTCAATTTCGTAAGCGCAAGTGTAGTATTCTGAGGCCCCGCTTAGGGCTGAAGCTCCACCCTCTGCGTGGTAATTAAGTTAATGGACAGTGGTGCGTGTCTACAGCTTTGTCAGGGCGGGTGACATTGAAGAGAGCCAGGCCATGTGATCACGGGAACACTATGACACCACGCCCAAGCCGTGCAGTTGCTCGCAGGTAGTACTATCTGTCCAACGGATACAAGCAGTCGTGCGCAGCATTCTTGCATTCTGCAGTCGTTTTGTGCAGAAGAGGTCATCCAGCAGCACGCTTTTTGCCTGCTCCGGTGATGGTCAGTCTCCGGTCCCCATCGATTCGAAGTGAGATCTCCACTTACGCCTCGTTCGTGGATGGCTTCAGCACCATAAGCAGGTTCCACAAATACCTTGGCTACTCCTTCTTTTCCTGGAAGAACCAGAATGGCGAGTCTGGATATTCCGCTACTATTCTGAGCCCATACCTGGCCTTCGCTATGCTGTCCTGGTGCTTGTTTGCTTTAGTCATGATTCAGGACGGTTACTGCGTACTCTTCTTAAAGCGAAACGAAAATGGGGAACTACTTCGCCTCATCGAGAAGAGCGTCATCATCTTCTACCTTATTCGTTGCTTGGGAATACAAATGGCTAATGTCGTAACACATTGTCGTCTGCTCGCACACGCTCTGCGATGTCGTGAAGAAGATGGAAGCCATCGAATCAACTTTCCAGCGCCCGACACGTCTCCGACCGACGGCGAAATTGATCGTCTTTCTGAACGCGGTTTTCTCGGTGGCGGCGGTCTTCTCAATATCCGACGAGATCGGGATTTTCCACGGCCACATGGAGCCGGTACATGTGAAAGTTCTTTGCGGTGTGTTCAGCCTGATATTTGCAGAGACAGCCTGCATGATATGCTCCAGCTGGACCATGTATTTTAGTCGGGCTTTCGCGTCGTTTCTGAGGTGCGTCAACGAAGGCATCGAAAGACTGGCTGTCGGGCGGCTGTTTACGCGTTCCGAGCTGGCAACTCAACATGCTCGGTTTTGTGAGCTTTGGTACGCTTTCGTGCAGTGCGACAAAATATTCAGCATGGGTCTCCTGGTCACCATTCCGCTCAGCATTCTTAATGCTTCGCCGTGGGGATACTGTATCCTGCCGTCACACAAGCGTTTTTTGAACGTCACCATGGACGTTGTCGGCTTCATCACCTTCTGTGCCAAACTTTTCGTCTTGGGGTGTACGGTAACGCTGCTGTAGAAGAGGTAAGATGACAAGAACGGCAACGTCTTTTTACAGTGAAATTTTATATGGGTTTTACACCAAACCCAGCTTTGCATGCATAATCGGGAAAATAACTGAATATCCTAAACTCATTTTTATATACGTGGCACATGTTCGGTTCTAATGGCTTCCTGGATGTGTCATTGTTCCGTAGTTTACCAACATAGAGTGCGCCCGTAAAGAAGAGATGTAAGTATTTAAAAGTAGTAGCGGCTTAACGGGTGCGCAAGAAAAAATTTCAGGAGGAAAAATTCAGTGCCTTATCTGATTACAATGCGTGTTGGCGATGCGATAGCATTAAAAGATGTTATCTTCAACAGAAGTTGGGTCACTTTCTGTCCGGTGACGTCAATTTCCAAAATTCAATGAACGAATTATATGAGTGACGATACATTTGTTTTCCCCCTTGAGGCTTCTGATGCTACCGCATTTAAAACTTAGCAATGCCACCTGCGCTTCCCACTGAGGAATTAAGAGGCGATGCTGCTAAAACGGCCATTACGTGATTGAAATATGTGGCATATGGCGCCTTTTTGTGGCAGATAAACAGGAATAAAGCCCTCAGACCAGAAACATGAAAAACAGCTCCTTTCGTTCCATGTTGTTCATGCACCTTCCGTCCGGCCATTTGAGAAGGGCAAAAGAAACAGACCATTGGGTGGTTGGCGTCCGGACTTGACCACTGGATTCCATTGGATGTAATAAGCAGCCAATGGTGACGTCCGGTCGTCAACCACCCAATGGCTGCGTTGCTTCCCACAGGTTCTTGAAAGCCGCGGGTATGTCTGAGTAACAAATGACAGGAGACCAAATGGACTGGAAGTGGACAGCGGACAGTTATAGAAAACGGCCCATGTATAACGTAAGGAGAACCCTTCACATGAATTTTCAAGAAATTTTGATCTTTAGAAACACCGTAAGGGCTCCTATATAGGAGTGAGAAGGAAACAATGTAGCCTAGATAGTTTTGCAAACACACGCTGAAACAGGCGAGTCTAATCCGACAGTTCATCCGACGAAGCCAGCCACACTCACTCAACCAGAGGGAGGAAAAATACACGCCTGAAAGAAGCGAAGCTTTGAAAACTGGTAAAAGTTTTGGCGAACTGAATAAATGTCTGACTGAGGACACATCACATAGGCCTCAACAGGGGCGCGGCAAGAAATGTTCTGAGCGCCAAAAAACCCGAACCCAACTTGCGATACCGTACCGTTCGTTCTGCCCTGTGGGCTCAGTGAGTCACTGTAATACATGAGTAGGCCAGAGGTATCTGTTTAAGAAATAAATCTCCTTTCCGGCTGTTGAGCGAGGTCTTCCCTTGATGTCCTCGTAAGACATTTCTCAACGAGGAGTGCGTATACTACCACTTGTTAATTGTATTGCAGTCGTTCCTCGCTGAAATGGACTCTCATTCACGAGAAACTCTAAACCAAACAAAACATTCTTCAGGAGAAAAAAGCCTGATGATTAAGCTGTGCTCTTGTTCATATTAATGGGTGATGAGGTGAAATTGGACAAAATATTGGAGCTAGAAGTGCAATACACTGTGTTGGTCCCCATTATCTTTAAAATAAAATGGCACAATTTGTACTACCTGGTTGTCTAAGATAGGCGTGGTGGCGTCATTACGTATTTCCACCTACAAGTGTTATAATTCCTCGAACCTCAAGATCCTATCTGTACTCAGTCAGCTGACAGCTGTTGAGGGCGACTTGCAACTAGCACCAACTGCAGTGTGGGTTTTTTTGCAGCCATTTTTGTAATTCGGAAAATGGTAAGGCACGTCGACATGCAATTTTGGCAATCTAAAGAACAAAAGCACAAAAAATACACTACTCAAACATTTAGACTTACACGCTGCCTTTCTTAGGTGCCCTGCACTTACTATACAGGAATTGAAGCACCTCATGGTTTCGAGGAGAATTTCATCTCATCACATTTCATATTACCGCGCAAAAAAATGGGCCCCAACGGGCTCTGTGGACTTTCATTCTGTCCTTTACCAGATGGCGAGCTTCCATATTCACGAGGCGTAAATACATTTAAAAAATTTCGTCGACGGAGTAATTCTACATCATTCGATTGGTCGACATTAACGGGGGTGGAAACAACGGAGCACGGCTTAGTTCTAAGTATGGCACAGGAAATCGGATGGTCCAATGCGACGTAAACAGTGTTGTGATATTTCATTTGTTGCGAAATGTTTGAAGAGTGTCAAACTTTTTTTATGGCTCGGCGGTTCATCAAACCTTACAACCAGTCACTTGGCGTTGACGGCTAGCTTTCACAATAACTGTAAAGTGATGTCAAACACATCCCTTACGTCTAAACGCCGCCTAATTTCCAATTCCGGGGTAATGGCCCTGAAAGTGGCAGTGAATAGTATAACGCCATATTTCCAATCTTCCTCGAACAGGTGACAATCCTGCAGTCGCTTCGATCGGCCGACACTGTGCGCCCACTATTCAATGCACCCGCCCACTAGCCGTCGGCAAGTCAACTGCGAAATGGATTACAGCAATGAAAGGAAAAAACTATTCAGTGCAAAAAGAAATGAAGAGGTCGCACGTGGGTGACCAGTGAATTAGTTCCCGCCGGGCAGGAAACGCGCGCAGCCACAGTATACATAACCCAGCAGGCTCGTATGGTGTTAATACCTTCGACATATCCCCTTACAATATGCAAGACCCCGACCTGCTTCCTCCAAGTCAGCAAATCGATACTGACACTCGAGAACCTTTTGCGCAGGTCCCTGCGGAGCTTGATACGCAATCGAGTCAGCGTAGTGACGATGAGGCCATGTTCATTTGGAGAAAAGCGTTTACGCGACATCGCTTTATGTGTCTTGATTTCCACGATCGATGCCTTCTGACGCTCCATCCAGGTGTTCCACAACACGCCCGACTGCCTCCACGAACGGAACTATCATGCATTCAGTCGGAGAATACATGACCATGGCCCAAACCAGCCTTGTTGTCAGGCGCCGAGGATGCAGAGTGAATCGAATTCTTCGCGACTACGGCGTGGACAAGAAAAGCCGCACACTGCCAAAAGAGAAGAATGTCTTGGCCGGCTTCTTCATCATTGCCAGGTTTCACAGGGCTCTCGGCTACAACTTCATCACCAGAAGCAAAGAAGACGGCCGACCCCGGTCAAAGATCATCTCGCTCTACCTTTTGTACGCTGCGGTATCCTGGGCCATGTATGTCTTCGTCATCGGCTCCGACATTGTTCGGGTATCTACGCTGCTCGAGGACGAACGGAACAGGGCTATAGACCGCGCCATACAGATACTGGGAGACGTCCGTTGCGTCGGCATCCAGCTCTCCGCCGTCATCCTGTTGCTGACCAAATCGGCGCAGTTCGTCGACCTCCTCGAATACATGGTCCAGCTCGAGCGTCGGCTGACTCGAGCCGCACCACTCCGACGTACAGCCTTCGTCGTTATCTGTCTCAACGTGCTCTTCTCCATCACCTCCGTGCTCTCGATATCAGCTGAGATCTACGATTTCGACGAGTACTCCCATGCCGCCTACATGAAGATCCTGTACGGAATGTTCAGCCTGTTCTTCGCCGAGAACGTCTGCATGATAAGCTTCTGCTGGCTCATGTACTTCAGCAGCGCCTTCGCCGGTACGCTGAGCCTCATCAACGAGGACATCGCGCGCATATCCAGCGAGCTGACGGTGAACCTGAGAGAACTGGCCGAACTTCACCGGCTCTTTTCGGACGTGGGCGGAGCGTTCGCCCGTTTAGAAGATGTACTCGGAGCGGCGATCTTGGTCTGCTTCCCACTGAATATCGCCAACGCTGCCCCGTGGGGCTACTACATGCTGAAGGCCGACAAAGGCACCGCGATCTTTATGCTCGACCTCATCGGCTTTCTCACCATATGCGCGGAGATGTTCGCAGCGGGCATCTATACGAGAATGACAAAGCAGGAGGTGAGCACGGCGATGCTTGACTATTCCCAAAACAATTCAAGAAAAAACTTCAATTAAGAAATATGTTTGCCGTAGATACGATAAAACAAAAAGGTGCAACCGCGTTTCGTAAAAACAGAATATTTTCTTAAGGCTAAAATACCACTCCAAAACCAGTGCATATTATTGCAGCAAACAAATCGTTCCAGACTTCTGCTCCGGGTTTGATCATCCGCATTGCGGGGCACCGTCAACAGTTAACCCTCTCAGTGTGTCTCAGTGCACTGCCGCGAGGAGTGCGAATGCAAACAGCCGCGGTTATTTGTTTACTGGATTTGACTTAGAGGCATCATGGGGTACTGTGTCCACAATTGTTTAGAGAAATAAAGAAAAGATTTTATATAGCCATTGCTTGAACAATGACTGAGGCATTGTAGCTAGTCTGTGAAAAAGACTGAGGACGATAAGAAAAACATCGCAGAACACAGCGGTGGCCAAGCTAGGACTCACACTGCATCCTATGATGTTGCTGTTCTCACTTTGGGTGTTTTATGAGGTTCTGATTAGAATACCCTGGAGAGTTCTTTTTTCTCACAGATTCCTTGCTTTCTTTATGAGCATGCGTGAATCTTTTTTTTTCAGGTTTAAGTGGTTCTCTTTGCACCGTTCTCTGCGTCACAAGTCTGACCGCCGCCTTGGTCAGTTGCTCCGCATCCGATGGGGACTGAGGGCTCAGGGTTAATTGGTTTGTTCATATAGGAGGTTGCGGCCAAGTACTACACCAGGATGGCAAAAATCTTGTTCTGGGGAGGAAGTGCCGGTTCTCGTTGGTACTGTTCTCCGAGATCAGGCCGCATCCAAGGCCTGGCTACACACTTTCATCGGTCGGCAGATGAGATTACGAGATTTGCGGGGATATGGTGTCCGCAGCTGGAACAGGAGAGCTAATTGTAGAGATATGGGAAAGGCAGTTGTTCTGCAGTGGGCGTAGTCAAGGTGATGATGAAGTGGTTCTCACTTCACTGCGTTAAAATCACTGCAAGCTATCCTGTGGGTATTGAACGCTCCATTTTTATTTAAAATCACCCTTGACATTGGTGAATATCAGTGGCTCCTAGCGAGTACAATACCAAAATTATTCTGTGGCTTATACCCAGGCTGCGTTTGTTTCCACAATTTCCGTCGCCTCCTGGAAACGTTTATGAGCTCCTCAATTAAAAGGCTGGCATGATGAAATTTAAGTATCAGGAATTTTTTTTGTTGAATTTGTGCGTTCGTATAGACCATTTCACGACCCTGGGAGCTACCGACTTTTTGGGCTGTGTAAATTATGACGATGTCCTTAGGAAGCGTGGGAAGCTAAATCCTCCGCTCTTTTCTCTTCTACGAGCACAGCCGAGAACCGAATATCACCTTCGACTTTTTTTTTCTAAATGGTTATACCTCGCCTTTCTGCGAAGTATCTAAATCAGCAGAACCATTACTAACCATTCTGCCATTACTTTTTTCTGGCATTTCTCATTTCCTCTGAAATCACCTGGCCCAAAGAGCTCTATGACATGAGTTTCCGTTCTTCTTCATGGTCAGTAAAGCAGCTGAATGGGCTAGTTGGTTTTGCATCTTGGTGAAAAAACAGCGCACAAGCAGACACAGACAGAAAGAAGGGACAAGCGCTTATCAGCGCTTGTCCCTTCTTTCTGTCTGTGTCTGCTTGTGCGCTGTTTTTTCACCAAGATGCTTCTTCATGGGTTCGACTGATCTATTCAAAATGCTTGTTTTCATTGGCTCAATAGGCGTTGCGTACATCAAGCATTCATATTGATTGTGAGGTATCACTAATTCGAGGGTAGCGTGAAAATACAGGATATAAGCAGACCATACACGCCACAGTAATGTGTTCAGAGAATATACCACAAAAAGGTAGAAGATCGGCTTACGCTCGAAACAACAGGGGACACCAAAATAGCCTGCACTCGAGACGGGTATGTCAGCAGACTCTTCATGTCTTAAGACAGCGTCGCAGCCTGACGGAACAGCAGCCATTGGCCATGCAAGAATTGCGAGCTGTGATGTGTAAATTCCCTGCCTTGCGTACATATTAAACCCCTCGGCATTTGCAATGTCAACAACAGTAGAAGTAATAACATTAGTATACAACATACACGTTCATTTAATCATGCGACATCAGTGCGATAATGCTAGCAGACGCAACACTCTGAAACCACTAAAGTAACAAAGAGAGACGCCCCTCGGCTATTATTGAGTAGCGGGTCAGCAGCCAGAGAGGCATCCATTACCAATGATGGCTCACGCGCCCTCTTTGCAAATATTATGCTGCGCCTAGTGCACTAGGTCTCCGCTAGAGGCGCCACTGTCCTGCACCGGAACTACGTAAACGTAGCCACGCGTGATGTCGATGTACACACAAGAGCCTATGCAGCGGTGCAGACAGCAGCCATGTCCTCCGGCCTTGTTTATCTTTCCGAGTTTCGTCTGCTCAATGGCTACAACAGATGTCTGGGGTACTCTTTCATAGAGAACGACTTCGGCAACGGTAAAACGAAGTTGACGTGTCGGCGACTCAGTGCCTACACAGCCTACGTAGCGCTAACCTGGATCATCATCATAGGCGTATTCGCATACGACGCATACGAGTTCGCCAGCGTGTACGACGACAGCCATGCCCTGGATAAGGCAACCACAATTCTGTATTCAGTCCGAACGATAGCGGTGCAAATCTGCAGCTTAGTTCTTATCATCACTCAGGCACCGAGTATCATACAGCTGTCCGCAGACTTCGCTGACCTCGAAGTGAAATTGAAATTCCAGATTCCTCTGAGAGGTACCAGCCGTAAGCTCATTATAATCAACTCCGTCTTCACAGCAATTGCGGTTGCTTCGGTGCTCCCTTTGCTCTATTTCTTCGACCAAGACTTGTCGAGGGGTCAGATTATCTGGAACACTTTCTACCTCGTCGTCTGCATCGTTCATGGCCAGACGTCTTGCCTCGTGACCTACACGTGGGCCATGTTCTTCACAGAGGCGTTCGCCGCATACGTGGCTTCTATCAACGAGGAGCTAATGCACGTCCTGGACCCCACCTGCTATTTTGAAGCACGAAGAAGCTTGAGAGAGCTGCACCGTTTCTTCGTTCGAGTGATGGGCGCCTTCGAGTTGTGTGAAGCGATGTTGGGAAAGTTCCTGGTCGTCGTTTTTCCCCTGAACCTGATTGTGGCGGCGCCTTGGGGCTACTGGATTATTAAGGAGATCAACCAGCTCCACGTCAGTCTGCTGAGTGCGCTAGGCTTTGGTGGCCTCTGCGCGCAAATGTGGATTGTGAGCGTTTATCCCATGCATCCATACAGACAGGTAAACTGCACCTTCTAAAGATGTTATTAGGTTTAACGGGCGTTTTTTTCCTGTTCACAAGTTGCGTAGAAACCAAGGTCGGGTTTCACCCTTCAGAAATAGATTTTCCTTAAATCCTTTCTTAAGACGGAAAACTGAGAATTCATTCGTTTATCCGAGAGAATGCTTTTCATTGAAAAACCTGCTTTATTTAATAAATGAACTCTAAATTAAAGGCTATTTATAAGTTAAATTCGCGAATCAGTTGCAACGCTTAACGGTATGTTATCGCGAGTAAGCTCTGTGACAGACATCGCGAAACTCGTATAACAGATCCGTTTAAAGCCTGCCAGGGGACATACGGCAGGCATTAGGTTGTATTGAAAGCGTCGAAGAAGACAGCAGCGCCACGGTGCCACAGTGTTCTCACCGCGTCGACAACAAACATATATAAAAATGCCAGTACCGGACGTCTGCAAGGCAAATGAGCGAACGTGGACGCCGAAATGGCAACGCTTGCACTGCAGTACGCTCCGCACTGCCCAGGCGTGGCATGATACCTGTAATATGCCAAAATCGAGTTATCCTGCTCCTGAATTTTGTCCGATTCCGGCAGTCAGGAAGTAAATGCTCATTTCTCATTGTATACGCTTCGGTACATTGAAAATTATGCCAACAAAAAACATCTAGGTTTCTAGCAGCGAAGTCACATTTATCGGCATCAAGTAACAGCAGCTACGTTTCCTTCGCAGGCAAAGAAAACATGGGACGTGCTGACTAAGCTCCTCGTCTCTCAAGAGCACACACCTGAAGTGAGAGAACAGGTGAGGTACACGTGATTTTAGGGTTTTTCATTTCTGTTGGCTTTACTCTACGTCTGTCTATCCCAACACTCCTGACTATGCTGCTTTCTTTCGCATAAAAATCGCAAATGAGCAATGATCTACTATCTCTACGGTTTTGTGGCGTGGTCTATGCTGTCAATTTTTTTTATCAAAAACCAGCTTTCCATCTGTGGTTTTTATAGTAATGTTGGAGTTTCGGCTTTGGCTTTTCTCCAGAAGAAAAAAAAGATGTTATATGACATATCCTATTCCGGAAACTGCGTTCGTTAGCCTGTTCTTCTCTCTTCACAGATCCAAGAATTTCGTCACACTTGCCAGAACCAAGATTTTTCATTTTCCGGTTGCGGCTTCTTCAAGGTGGGACCACCCTTAATAGTCTCGGTGAGTAAAATAAAGTTTTTATTATATTATTGCTTACACGAAATGAAAATCTGTATAAATCGTCACGGTGTAAACGTGTTAAAAGGAAACTATTGCGTTCGGTCTACGGAGCCATCCGGACACTAAAGCCGCTAAGTCTGTCCCTTGTGAATCAAAGCAGATATTTTCCATTCCTTTATCTTAAACTCTAACTTCGCTTTAAAGATACCGATCGAAGTTTCTTTCAGGCGACGCGTCTGCAATAGGAGCAGCAATAGGCAAATTTTTTTTTCATTGTAGCTTGTTTCAGCTCTTCGCAAATAACCTGGGAGACTGGCGCAACCCATATCCTTTCCCTCTGTTTTTGCAGATCGCCAGCGCCATCATCACGTACACGGTTATTCTCTACCAGTCAGACAACAACAGCTCGTCTAACGTCGCGTCCACGTCCGTCAATGTCACCCATGGCTAACGATTTTTCGTTCGCGTGCACCTTCCCATCACTTCTGTGCAATTAAATGCCATTTTATAAAAATACACTAAGAAATATCGAAAACTATGTACGAACATTGATTGTACTAGCCTAAACACTTTAGAGTGGTCTGAAATTATGTTCCACGTTGCGTAGTGCCTACTTGTGATGTTATAAAGTAGCTAAAATAAAATGGCATTTAACTGGCATTGTAGTCATCACAGAAAGGCGTTTATGTATTGAAAAAGGGTTATGCAAGTGGACTGAGGAATTTTTTAGTATTATGCAGTCTCGGCAAGTCCACGCGAGCAGCCGCCTGAATTAACCAGTTTTCAGGCACCAGCAACTTCGAACTGTAGCACGCAAGGCCTCTCACTTGGTTATTTTGCATCACAAGCATAGGTCGTGCCGATGGAAGTCCGAACTGCTGCCAAATATTCACTCTTCAGAGTGCTCTCCTCTCGTGCAGCTTCTATTGTATTTTAAGGAAACTAGTCATTTGCACCAAATTTTATCTCTGATTGGTCCTTTTTAGGTTTTCGGCAAATCACGGTCGATTTCTGGAACGAACGACAAGTTACGCGTATTTAGAACAAAAAAAAACTTTCATTGCAGGACTTGCGAGAATACAGCATTTCCTACAAGGGTTCCCTTCTTTGCTAATGCAGTGTGGCTGCAAAATTTTTGAATGCCATTAAGTTTTTAACTTACGTATATGCGCTCTAGACAAATCAATCTTCAGTGCACAGGTTTCTGACCCTTTCCTTTATTTCGAGGTTTTCCATCCAAAGAACATTTCGTATGCATCTCTACTCTACTAAACAGAATCCATCTTGAAGGCCAACGCATGATCACCGTGCGAATGCTAAGGCATGAACTAATTCTTAGCTGGCCTACTCAGAAAGGTAACAGCACTTAACCAAAACTTATAAGAGAAAATGTTTGCCATGATGGAACCATTACCTCTTTAAGTAATTAACCACAACTCTTTTACTTCCATGCTGCGTCAAATGTAGTCAGTTCTCATTCTTTTCGATAAGACTTCACGTCGAGTTTAGCTCGATGGAACCTCCAAAAGTAATGGGTCATAAATTAACGTTAAGGGTGGCAGCAAAAAAGGACACTTGTGGTAGCATAAATGGTGACAGTGTGGCAGGCCAAATGTGATGAAACCACCGCATTCAAATTTTTCCACTGCTGCTTCTTAAGTTTTGAGAGCTTCTTTTATGCGGAATGTGCTTCCATCGCGCGTAACAGTGTTAATCCTCGCACGTAACGTCACACGTTTGCAAGCATCATAAGCACAATCAATCACTCTATTTTGATCGGAGTTAAAGGAGATGGTAATTCCAGACAATGCCTTGTGATGCTTTCCTCTCTACGGTAGAAGGGTGGCACTAAGGGAACTCAACATGTCACGGACGAAGAAGGGAATGAAGAATGCACTCTGAAGAAGCAATAGTTAACTTCCTGTAGAAGAGCGCACATTAGCTGTAGTCTGCGTGCAGTTTTGACACCATTTTTAACAATACGAGCGCACAATGATCACAAGAACCTCACATACAACATATGTACACAAACTATGCTTCACTCTGCACATGGCACATAACGTAAACCTATCTCGTTAGAGATATATTACTGGATTGCTATAATTATTATTGAACTTCATCATTTTATCTCCCCAGCACCAGAAAACGCATATAAAAGAAGTACACTGTAAACTTTAGACATGATGCAGGTAAAGATAAGCGCACCTATAAAACCAACATAAAGTTAATCCACAGCCCTTGAAGGACTCTGGTTAAACACAGCAGTAGCACGAAACAACAATGTCTTAGGTAACTACAAAGAGCGCTTTGGGCATGTATTCTTTCTTTTTCCTTACCTCATTTAAGAGAGAGAGAATCAGCTTTATTGAGAGCCTGCTGTCCGTATGGCTACGCTAACATGGGTGCCAAGTTACCGCGACGCGGCCTGGACGTCGTCACGTCAGCGCCTTTAAGACTGACTAGGTTTTCCGTTACACGCCAGTTGCTACAGGACTCATGTATGCAGTCTTCACTACAAATTAGGTGTAGGTTGCTGTCCAGTACCAAAAATGCTAAAGTAGCTGGACCATTTGCAATATAATTCGACACTTTTGGTGCCATAACGTACAAACTGTGCCAAAAGTAGCCAGGCTAGACGGCGTGCTTCTAAGTCGTATACTGAAGCTATTATGCCAGCCCTCAATCTCTAAATCTCTGTATGGTAAGGAGAACCCTTGTCTTACCCTCCAAAAACTTTTTTTTTATATTTAGGGAAGCCGTAAGGGCTCTACTATTCGAATGAGAAGCAAACCGTGCGTCCTTGTTACTTTTGGCAAAAGCTGTACATCGAATTTTGCGTGTCCTCCCATAGGCAAAATGAGTTTTTACTGCGTCCAATGATCGCCCAAGGATTGCGTGCAG